>NC_084734.1:56219108-56404108 GCF_033978785.1 Entelurus aequoreus | reverse complement strand
TATATATATATATACATATATATATATATATATATATATATATATATATATATATATATATATATATATATATATATATATATATATATAAAATATATATATATATATATATATATATACTGTCACAATTCTGTGCTACACAGTTGAGGGGAATCCAAAACTAAAATATGCAGCTTAACGGGCTGCATCCGGCCCACATTTGGCCTGCATACAGCCCGTGGGCCGTAATTTGCCCATGTCTGTTCTAAAGGCTATCTGAATAAAGCCAAGGAACTACAATTGAAGATGAACGGTTTATTCAGTAAGCACAAACATTAGCAATACAAGCGCTGGAGAGAAGACCGAGCTGTGTAAAGTCTGGCGCATTCTTAGAAAATTATTTCAACCCCACTAACTTTTTGTCCATTTCAAGTGGAATGGCTTTGGGTCTGTTTCCTCACCTCTAATTTCCTTCCATGTGATTTATAGCAGGTGTTAAAATACTAACAGGGTGAACTAATTGTGTCTGTTCCTTTTAACAAAATGGAGTGACCAGAGTATAACCCTTAAAAGAGTCCATTCTGCTAATATGGACAATAATCCTATCATTATTATCATGGTATTGTTGAATGTGCTTAAAAAGTACTTATACACACACTAAAATATTTTACCAAGTTGTAATTTTTAATAACTAAAATAAATAGACACAATATACTTTCTTGGCAGAGGAAACATCAAATATTGTTCTGGCTTCATAAGAGCCATATTATTTTTATTTGTGTGTTAAAATATGTTTTCTTTTATTTTAAATTGTAAAGGGTAATCAATTGTTTCACTTCCGGTTTATGTGACGTAACGTGAGTTCACCTCCTGCTGTACGGAGTTTGTGTCCGTCTGTTTCAACGTGACACTGTCGAGTTTATCGATCACTTTGTGCAAAAACAGCACATACTAAATGTTTAATCTGAATATTGTCACTCACTCTTTTAAACAGTAATGTGTTTATACAAGTTTAGCTTTAGAAATTATGTTTCGTAATGGGAAAATACATTAATATCTGTTGTTTACATGTTAGCATTTAAGCTAGCTAACAAGCTAGCTCCAGTTATTCCCTTAGTATCAAAGTGCAGTAAAGAATGACGGTTCGTAGATTATTTTAATTTAATACGGTAATACTAACCATTGAGAGTTTTAAAACGGTTATCATTACTACCACCGCAGAAACTGATGTAAAAGAGTGATCACTCTTGCAGGCCGTCTCGCTCGCCGAACACGCACATTAAAAACACTAATTTTGACATGAATGTAAGAGTCGCACAAAGAGTCAAAGACACTTGATGAAAGACAAGAGAATTCCCCCCTTCTTGTCGTTGTGCTAGGGAACAAACGCGCACAGCTGCTGAAACCGATGAGCATACATATGAACAATATGTATGCTCTTGAAGCATGCATATTGCGATTTATCGACGCTGGAAAACTTACCAACTTAATTTTGTTTCGGCCCAGACGAAGCATAAATATTGATAAATGATCTTGCCTTCCTTCATACTTCCTCCCAACGAGCCGTTTCGAATTTGTCCAATTTGTGACATTTTTCCAACATGTGAGGTCAGCGGATATCGACATATATGGTAGACATTCTCCCAAAGAGCTTTGCGGGAGAGTCCATTGTGTCCAAAGCTGTAGTCAACAAGTTCCTTTTTTTTCTCTATCTTCTTGTTATGGGACCAGGGTTAATTTTGTTCACTCAAAATTTTCGTTTTCGTTATCATCAACTACCTATTTTCCACTGATTAAAACAGACGATAACAAATGTACATTGACGAAAACAATGACAAAATTTACAATATAGTCACTGAAAAAAAACGAGACGAAATCCAACCATATCTTTATGCAAGTGGATCAATTTAGGAATCTATCCAATCACAGTAGCATGCAGGAGGGGGGGATTCAATCAGAACTACAACTACTATGACACGGTGCTTCGCTTTTCCGCTGTGAAACAAGACTATCGTACCGTTGGCGATCACTCGAAACGAGTATGATTGTCCTTCTGTTGGTGGGATTGCCTTCAGGAGAACGCCTGTTCGTGGAATCTTTTAAAGTGGGGAGATTGGTGCACAGACAGCCACCACACTGTCCTTGGCAAAGAGAGGGCCAGCGTCCAATGGCATGGAGACCAAGACAATTGGGGGCCCATCTTTGCTGCAACCTTCTTCCGCCTTTGTGACCGTTGTGGAGCTTCTATGCAACCATCATCCGCCCACTCCGCCGTTGAGGTCTTTTTTGACGAGGGAGACGCGTAGACTCCAACGTAAACAAACAAACGACTATATTGTAGGGATGTAACGCTAAATGGTAGTAACGATTACGGCGACAACACTCCCGACGGTTAGTATTACAGAGGCATGTGATTTTTCCGTCTATAGTTGGAAATCTGTCTTTTCTATCTCTGTAAAAATATTAAAAAATATTTTCCGTTTTTCCGACCTACAATGTGTGTTAAAATCTTGATCAGTCACTTTGCCATACCTGCAAACAACTACGGTTTTCCCATAATGAGTACGGTTTTTGATAATCCAGTGGTAAAAACTATGGTTTTCCATTTAAAATGATTAACTTAAAAGTCAAAGCTAAGTAGCGAAGCAACTCCACGGGCAGGGGACAACATATACGGGAAACATCAATGATGATTGGTTGCTATATGTATAAAAAATTCCATGATTGGTTGGTTGGTTTACTATGATGAGTCACGATTGGGTAAGATTAGGGCAAAACATTACGGACAGGCCAATCAGAGGCAAGATAGGGCGGGTCATCGAACCAGGAAGGGAAATCACAACAGACACGCACATCTCAAATGACGAGGAGATAGTTGTAAAAAAGAAGACGGAATATTCAAGCGGGCGATTTATATATTTTAAAAAACTAGTGGAAGATGGCAGAGGGATTCTCTTCCTTAGATGTTTCTTTTAGCGATGTAGACGCCGTCCAAGAAACCCATTATACGTTTTCTTGGCCACATATGTCTGGATAAACTAAAATTACTGTTTGGGGCATTATTTACCATGTAAGTCCAAATCAAAACTGCTCTGCACATGGAAGATGTGGAATACACATTTAAGAACACACAATTGTGGCAGACATGTGATGACTTTTGCTACAGTATAGCCTGTCTAAATGCGACATTTCATTTTCATTGGTGATTTAGAACAAGAAAAACATTTTGTTCATTATTTCTACTGTTTATATTTGTACATTGAATAGTTGAATAATTTTGAAACATAAACAACATGACTGCAAGATATCTGTTATTTCATGCTATAAATCACAAATGGCTATTCAGATAAAGGAAGTTAGCAAATAGAATAAACATGGTTTGTACTCTTTATGATTTTTGCATTAGGAGCAGTTAAAAGTGGAGAGAGAGACTCAGAGACAGAAATTGGCTATAAAATCCAAGGCGGAATCCACTAAAGCAAAAACAAAAATGAGAATGCAAGCTGCTCAGAAATTTGCCAGGAAGGCTCATGTCAGAGCCATTAAAGCAAAAATGCCAAAGTAATGTGTTAATGAACCAAAGTAATGTGCAAATAAAGTAAATAACTAGATGAACCATCTGTGGCTGAAAAACCAGGAGCTTTGGCTTATTTTCAATCGTTTTCATTAAGTTCAAATCACATGCATGATTACCCTTTTAAACTAAAATGATCTAAAAGATTGATAACTGCACTTTGATAAACCCACGGCGGACGTACTGGTGCCAGCTCGCTAGCTTAAATGCTAACATAAAAACAAGAGACATGTCTTTCCCCGTTAAAAACAATGTATCCTAATCCAATTTACATAAACTCATTACTGTCTGAGCAACTAAACTATTCAAGGTGTGCTCTCTTAGCATGGAATTATGATGATCGATCTTTCCTCAGGGAAAAAGAGACGGATTTGTCTTATGGTGCGTTCAAGTACCGCTAAACAGAGTAGGACATACACAATGCCCGCCAGAAGTCATACATCAGTGGTCCCCAAACACCGGGCCGTAGCCTGGTACCGGTCCGTGGATCGATTGGTACCGGGCTGCACAAGAAATTAAAAAAATATTTATATATTTTTATTTTTTATTTTTTATTAAATCAACATAAAAAAAACAGGATACACTTACAATTAGTGCACCAACCCAAAAAACTGTTTCTTTCTGTTATTAATATTGTGGTTCCTACATTATATATCAATATAGATCAATACAGTCTGCAGGGATACAGTCCGTAAGCACACATGATTGTATTTTTTTATGACAAAAAAAAAGAAAAGAAAAAAATACCAATTTTGACTGTGATTGCAGTACCATTTCTGGCCAGATTCTTACAAATGGCTCCATTAAATATAAGCATAATGTCTGAATTTAACACTTACAACAATACTAAGAGTTGAAGCAAATATTATTAATCCGTTGGTGAGTTACTTTGTCACCAACTTCCTGTTGGACAGCTTTGTAGTGTCACCATCGTAAAACTGGACACACTATGTTCAGTTTAGCAACTTAAGACACACAATGAGTGCTTTGAGGACAAGACAACAAGGGAGCAGAGTTGCTAAATAGTAGAGTAGCTAAGGTAGCATGTATATTTCAGGCGTGATAGCCACATGTAGCGTCCGGACAAAAGCGATCACCAAACTATCCCAATTTCTGGCATTTGGAAAGTTACATTTGGAGTCCCGGTTGCCAGAAACTCAGCAGTTAACTCTTAACTAGCAGGCAGAGTGACTAACAGTCAAGGCAAAGCTAATTCCTAGATGAGTTAATCTGCAATGAGTTTGGCAGGTGAGCGATCAGGCACTCTGGCATTGACTAGCTTTGTCTGTGGAAAACTGTTGTGAAGCTGTTGTCATTCGATGGACCATTTTAGTCATGTATTATTGTCCGTTACACTTTATATTTTAGTTGACAAAATTTACTGTATTTTTAGTAGACTAAAAATAGTCTAAAACTAAATTATATTACTAAAGTATGACTAAAACTAAAATACAATATCGTCAGAAAACTAAACTCGACTAAAACTAAATTTAAAACAGCTGTCAAAATTAACACTGTGTGGGACAGACTGGCTCGTACCTGCACATGCATCCTCCGCAGTTGCCATTTGTAACACAAAGTAGCGTAATGTTCAAACTTATATCTGTCAGCAGACTTCATAAGGAAGCGCTAAAAACTACAACATGGCTGACACGGGGAAGACAAAGAGGAGACACATAAATAAGACTGCCCACAAAACAACACATCCTTAAGAGACTGTCAGAAAGCAGCTTCAAAATGCTCAGTAAAACATAATCTATGCTAAATTTTGACCAAAGAACCACCATTTCCTTCTTTGTAGACCACAAGAAAAGTGTTTTAATGTAGAAAAAAATCATATTTAACGTTTCACAATTGTTTGTGAGAGCATTTCACTAATGTGTGTGAAACCATTTACAAGTGTGTATGAGATCATTTTATTAGTGAACGTGAAACCATTTGCTAGAGTGTGTGAGAAAGCATTTTACTAGTGTGTGAAACCATTTACCATTGTGTGTGAGAGCATTTTACTTGTGTTTAGTGAAAACATTTACTTGTCTGTGTGAGATCATTTTACGGGCGTGTGTGAGACCATTTACTAGTGTGTGCAAAACCATTTACTAGTGTGTGTGAGAGCATTTTACTCGTGTGTGTGTGTGTGGGAGCTTTATACTAGTGTGAGTGTGTGATAGTGCATTATACTATTGTGTGTGAGAGCATTTCACCAGTATGTGACAGCATTTTACTGGTGTTTGTGAGCGCATTTCACTAGTGTGTGAGAGCATTTTACTAGTGTGTGCGAAACCATTTACTAGCGTGTGTGAGAGCATTTTACTTGTGTGTGTGTGTGAGAGCATTATCACTAGTGTGAGAGTGTGAGAGAGCATTATACTATTGTTTGTGAGAGCATTTTACTAGTGTGTCAAAGCAGTTTACTTGTGTGTGAGAACATTCTGTTAGTGTGTGTGAGAGCATTTACTAGTGTGTGAGAGCTTTTTACTAGCTTGTGTGAAAGCATTTTACTAGTGTGTATGACATGATTTACTAGTCTGTGTGAGAGCATTTCACTAGTGTGTGTGAAACCATTTACTAGTCTGTGTGAGAGCATTTTACTAATGTGTATGACAGCATAACATAACTTTTTGTGAGACCATTTTACTAGTGTGTGTGAGCATTTATGTTGTGTGTGTGATAGCATTTACTAGTGTGTGTGATATCATCTAAGTCGTGTGTGTTAGAGCATTTTACTAGTGTGTGATGAGAGCATTTAATCAGTGTTGGTGCTAGGAATTTTCAAAATGGGGTCCCAGGGACCCCATCAAGTCATAAAAATGGGGTCCCAGAGTAGATTTTTGGGGTCCCACTTTTTTATAAGCGTTTTGAAAACAAATGATAAATGTATGCATTATCCTGTTATATTTCACCCTATATATTGTGTTTTGGAAAAAGGTTGTCATAAACGTTACTTAATTCATTAAAAAAAATAATACAAAAGAAAACACATTTTTAAGCATATGTAAATTTATTCAGTTAGAAACATTCATTCACTATCTTCTTTCCTTCATGGATCTAAACTTTACCGCTACCAGTAGTTTTTTCTATATTTGTATTTAATAAGTTGTAGGTGTATTTATTTCAGTATAAAAGTGTAAAAAGTGTTTTGCTTTGGTCATGAAATTATGATAATCGTGTGCCAGGGCATACATACAATTTATATTTAACGCTTAAATCTCTAGAGTCTACATCAACTTCAGAGCTATCCCTGAATTCTAAGTTTTGTTTTTGTTTTATGTTGATTTTTGTTTGTTTGTTTTCTGCCTTTTTTGTCAAACAAAACTATGTTTTTTTTATGGCAAACCCACAAAATATGTAAAAACTTCCACAACATTTTTTTTTCAAAGTGGAACATTGGATGTGAAGTAATCAGAGCCTTGGATAGGTCAATAATTCATAAAAACAGATTTTGATTCAATATTATGTTTTGAGCAATGACAGTTTTAAAGAAAAAACAGATTTTGTGTAGTCAACATTGCAACTTTTTCTAAATTACATTTCACCTGTAAGCAATTTTATTGCACTTTTGTTATGTTTTTGGTTTTTTTAATAGTACTTCTAGAATGTGCCTCCGGGCCACACTTTTGACACCCCTGCTATAGATAATAAAACATTAAATCTGATAAGTCTATCGATAAAATGTAGAGCCTGGCGACGCATGCGCGTTTATCATAACGCACAGTCAGCATCTCTGCTTCAGTAAACAATGACGGTGATGACGTCACTGTCAGAGATGCGTGCAACACTTGCTAACTTGTCAGCCACTTCTCCAAGAGACTCCTTTTGAACACTCCTAGCACATTAAAACTTCAAAAAGCACATATTTGCCCCGTTTGTTGACCTGCAAAGTATGTTTTTGGGGTGGAGGAGTCTGGTCGGGTGCTGGTTAACTTGAAGCTAACAGCTAGCCTGTCTCCATCCTCGAACGATGTCACTTAAGCGGGAGATAAAAGTGAAGTTTTCATGGACTCAGAAAGACTAAAACAAGTCATTTACTGGAGACATAGCACACAATGAAGTTAAAAAAGTAGACTTTACACTCACCTTAGTGTTTACCATGTAGTCTTTCTTTTGACAGCCCATCGCGGTAAAGTTGTCCTAGTGCAAACTGAGGCAGTATTTGTGATTGATAAAACTTTCGGCGAATCAAAATTTACGACCTATTAAAACGCAATAAACGGGGATGGAAATTTGACCCGACAAATATAAACAAAACAAAACACCGGCGGAAAGCGATAATCGATCAAATTAAAAAAAAAACAAGCAAACCGAACAGAGAAAGAAAAAAAAATCCGCGGGCTTCTGGAATTGTCCGTCCTTTTTGGATTTCATTGTGTAAAAAGACACACAAAGTACGTTAACGCCAACACTGTTTAATTTGTGTGTGTGACAGCATTATCTAATATATTGTGGTAAGCCGGGCCGAAACACCCCGTGACGCTGGGGCACACAACTGAAGATGTGTCCTAATGGTGGAAAAGATAATTATTTAATCTTTTTAATAGCTGTTGGAATTTGATCTTCATCTTTTAGAAAAAAAGTTGTGTCCTTTGCTAATAGGCTAACTATTATTTCAGTGCCTAACATTTTATTTTTTCAAGAGAAATATTGCTTTCTAGAAAGATTGCTAACATTTCCAATGTTAAAATGAAAAAATATGGTGATAACGGACACCCTTGAGAAATGCCCATCTTTATTTGGAAACTTGGACTTGTGCCTGAGGCAAGACACAGCATATTGTCATATAGTTTTCCAATTATTTTCCGATACAAATACCACTTGAAAAAGTGAATCAAGACCATAACGCCAACATTTTACCTGCATGATGTCATGGTACAAAGGGCTGAGTGTAGAAGGATGTGTACACTCGGCTAACTAACTAACACATCAGTGCTAGGTGTGAAGGGGTTCATTCGCATCTAAGGGAACGCCCACAGAGCAGCACGGTAGAACAGGGGTTTGTACGTGTGCCTCAAAATACAAAGGTCCTGGGTTCAATCCTGGGCTAAGGATCTTTCTGTGTGGAGTTTGCATGTTCTCCCCGTGACTGCGTGGGTTCCCTCCGGGTACTCCGGCTTCCTCCCACCTCCAAAGACATGCACCTGGGGATAGGTTGATTGGCAACACTAAATTGGCCCTAGTGTGTGAATGTGAGTGTGAATGTTGTCTGTCTATCTGTGTTGGCCCTGTGATGAGGTGGCGACATGTCGAGGGTGTACCCCGCCTTCGCCCGAATACAGCTGAGATAGCTCCAGCACCCCCCTCCACCCGAAAGGGACAAACGGTAGAAAATGGATTGATGGATGGGAACGCCCACAATAACAAACTGTTTACAGACATACTCAGAAATTCCATTGTGGAGCAAAATGTACTCTATATTTGCACCAAATCATATCCAAAACATATCATCTAGACCAGTGTTTTTCAACCAGTGTGCCGCGGCACAGTAATGTGCCGTGAGATACAGTCGGGTGTGCCGTCAAAGATTATTTAATTTTACCTATTTGGGTTAAAAATATTTTTTGCAAACCAGTAATTATAGTCTGCAAATGATGTGTTGTTGTTGAGTGTCGGTGCTGTCTTGAGGTCGGCAGAGTAACCGTGTAATACTCTTCCATATCAGTAGGTGGCAGCAGGTAGCTAATTGCTTTGTAGATGTCGGAAACAGCGGGAGGCAGTTTGCAGGTAAAAAGGTGTCTAATGCTTAAATCAAAAATAAACAAAAGGTGAGTGCCCCTAAGAAAAGGCATTGAAGGTTAGGGAAGGCTATGCAGAACGAAACTAAAACTGAACTGGCTACAAAGTAAACAAAAACAGAATGCCGGACAACAGCAAAGACTTACTGTGGAGCAAAGATGGCGTCCACAATGTACATCTGAACATGACATGACAATCAACAATGTCCCCACAAAGAAGGATAAAAACAACTGAAATATTCTTGATTGCTAAAACAAAGTACAAACGTTTGTAGATGCGGGAAATATTGCTCAAAGGAAGACATGAAACTGCTACAGGAAAATACGAAAAAAAGAGAAAAAGCTTCCAAAATAGGAGCGAAAGACAAGAACTGAAACACTACACACAGGAAAACCGCAAAAAACTCAAAATAAGTCACGCCGTGATGTGACCGGTCGTGACAGTACACCTACTTAGAGACAAGAGCTATAGTGATGCATGGTTGGTTATGGTTTAAAGTCATATCCAACAATTGCGACAACGACTTTATACTGTCAACTGAGTTTCGTTTTTTAATGATTTCTGATGGTGGTGTGCCTCCGGACTTTTTCAACGCAAAAAATGTGCCTTGGCTCGAAAAAGATTGGAAAAGATTGATCTAGAGTCACAAAGAAGTATGTAGATTAGAATCATCATTGGTCCCCTTCAATTCAGAGCGGCCAGATATGTTTTAGAAGATAGAATGTATGGAAAGTGTTCGTCCAGTCTAAATTCTGTAAAAAGACAAGGAGATTGAAGGGAAAATCGGACCTGGCAGATGAGAAAGAGTCTGCAATTGTTTATAACCTCATGTGCCAAATGTTGCTCACTAATACAAGACCCATAGCAAGTCTTCAGACCATCTGCTCTGAGCCCTGACCATCTAAATGCCAGGCCAACTCTGTTAGAATGTTGGCTGAAGGCTACTTTTTCTCTGTTTCTTTCATCCCCTAACTGTCTCTAATTCCCCAGCAATCAGATTTACCCTTCTCTCTCTCTCGTGCGCTTTTTTACGTTTCTCTACTCATCCATCCTCTATCCAACTGTTTTTAGTCAGCCAGTCCAACTGTGACGCTGCCCTCACTGCCTTAATGTCTCTCTACCCCTAAGGTGGAACTACTACTTGTGATAAAATGAAGCATGACAGCCTGGACAGCTGCTAAACAGTGAACTCTATTGAAGGGATTTTCTTGTGGTCTCTGATGAACTATGGAAATAAAAGCTATGGGCAAGTATGAAGACTAGTTCAACATGAAATTTAATACAAATCTTGGAAAAATGGCAATAATGAATCTTGTGAGTATTGACGCAATAAAGCTTCGATGGCATAATAATGGTTGCCGTCAGAGGTATACATACACCCAATACAGGCATGAATGTTATACATGCCCTTGTTTATCAAAGCTCATAGAGGCCTGACCGTGTATAAACACATTTTCACGAAGTAGGATTATTATTAATAAAACAAATAATTTAATATTTAGAGCATTAAAAACTGTAAAGCTTCTCAAAAAGTTTTTATAAGACAATTATAGCCCTCTAAACAAGAAATAACACCCATGTAGTCACCTTTACACTTGTTAAACCCAATATAGTAGCCTTGAGTTTGTTTTACTGTAGATTACAATACTCTCCAGTAGCCCGGGGGATCCTCCAAGCGTCATTGCTATGGCTGTTGCCCGGCCACTGCAACATGTGGAAATACTTCATCACATCCTGGGTAATTCCTCTAAGTGAGAAATGGGCTTTCATGTGAGGAAATCACAGGTGTTAACTGTTCTTCCTAACATTAGTCAACTTGATTGTTGCGGTGAAGATAGTGCCAAATTTAGCCGTGGTGTTAATTGTTAACTCTTAACCTGGTCTGAAAACAGAAGTCCAGTTTGGAGAATATATTTACAGATTGCCGCAATACTATAATAAACAACAAGATAAATCGCTATTGTTACCATATCTGAGTTATTGTGTAGAAATTTAGGGAAACGACTATAAATGTGTGCTTCATTCACTAACTGTGTTACAGAAGAGATCAATTAGAATAATACATCATGTTGTATATAAAGAACATACAAACCCTTTATTCATTAAATCACAAATATGGAAATTAATCAATTTGGTGCATTTGCAAACAGCTAAAATTATGTAAAAAGCAAACTATAACCTTCTACCCAAGAATGTACAACAATTATTCTCAACAAAAGAGGAGAAATATAACCTTAGCGGAAAATCTAATTTAAAACATTTGTATGCTCGTACAACACTTAAAACCTTTAGCATATCAGTATGTCGAATTCAATTATGGAACGGATTAATCAAAGAAATCAAACAAAGCACCAATATGATTCAGTTTAAGAGACTGTTCAAACTACAAGTGTTCACAAAGTACACAGAACAATAATTATGATGAACATCTATGGTATACTATTTATTTATTATTTATTTGTTCACTGTTCTGTTACATAGAACAAGGAAATTGGATAAAATTGCTATGGTATAAAAAGGGGTAAGATTAAATGAGCTCTGCTTCTTCCTACTCCTTTTCGGACGTGCTGTAATGAAACAACTGGAAATTGTATCGTATGCATGTTCGAAATAAACTGAAACTGAACTGAACTGAACTGAAATACTGCACAGTAATACATATAAAACATGAATTATTTTAACACTTAATTTATATAATATATCTGTAGAATATATATCAGGGGAAAATAATATTTAAAACAAATCTGCAATATTTGAAGCGCAATGTGGTGAGGCACGGTTGTATACTGCATGTATTTTGAATGTTCTCTAATTTACATAAGGTCAATTGTATCCATACATGTTAAAATCATACTTGCCAACCCTCCCGTTTTTAGCGGGAGAATCCCGATATTCAGCGCCTCTCCCGACAACCTCCCGACAGAGATTTTCTCCCGACAAACTCCCGGTATTCAGCCGGAGCTGGAGGCCACGCCCCCCCCAAAAAAAAGTCTGCCGCAGCTGCGATTGGACCTGACCAGCCTCCGGGTAAAAGTACTGGAGTACCAATTGCTTGCCAATCCTTGCTTCCCCAGGAAGCAAGGATTGACTGGTTTTAGTTTAGTCTTTATTTGAAGGGACAATGTACAGAAACATTAAGCTCAAAGACAGATATGTTCTGTACCAGGTTATAGCTAAATAGCTAATTTCCATCTGCAGTCCCTGGCTACCTAAATTAAAGGGATACAAAAATCATGCAATAAAATTATGACAATAAAATCATACACAAGTATTAAGAAAAAAGTCATAAAATGCCCTTTCATGGACACATACTTAATATACAATACAACCACACCTCATTTACATCATCGCACAAAGACAATACATGCTTTTGTTCACATCTGTCATCATTTGTAAAAACAACCATGATTTTAACAGACACACCTCACAATTTACAATAAAAAATGCTCTCATGGATAAATATAATACACATTAGGTTGATGTGTCAAACATAATGCCCATCTTAGTGACCGTGTGAGCAGCTTTGATTGCTCCAAAGCCACTTTTTAACTTCAATTGTGAATGAAGAGTATTCTGTTAGACTTTTCAAGTTTGTTGTGAGGTCGTTCCATTCCTTTATGGCTTTATAAGAAAAGGCTGATTGTGCAAAAGAGGTTTTACATCTGGGTACGCTACACTGCCCCCTGGTGGAGGCTCGTGTGTTTCTAGTTGTCACAGCAGATGTAAACTGGACAAAGTTTTGGGCCATGCTAGGGAGAGATGGAAGATTCCACACTCTCGTGCATTTGATGAAAGCACTTTTGTGCGTGCCACACAGCAATGCATCATCAGAGAGGGTGTTCAGCATGGTTACAAAAATAGTGACAGAGAATAGAAAGAGGATGGCCAATTCAACCCTTAACAAAGCATTGTACTTTCAAGTACAACAATGAGTAGATGAGTGTTGTGTGTGTGTGTGTATATGTGTAAATAGATGAACACTAAAATTCAAGTATTTCTTTTATTTACATATATATAATAAAATAAATAAATAAATATATATATATATATATATATATAGCTAGAATTCACTGAAAGTCAAGTATTTATATATATATATATATATATGAAATACTTGAGTTGGTGAATTCTAGCTGTAAATATACTCTCCTCTTAACCACGCCCCGACCAAGCGCCCCCCCCCCCCCCCCCCCCCCCCCCCCCCCCCAATATTGGAGGTCTCAAGGTTGGCAAGTATGGTTAAAATAGAAACATCCATTCACCTGAATGGTTTAATAAATAGTGCTGTTAGTACCCAAACGTTGTTTTTATGAGTCACTGAGCCCACCTCCTGGCTGTGTGAGAATGTAATCTATGTGTACACATACACGCTGAACTTGTGTATAGTTTTGGGGTAAATAAAGTTTGTCTGGCAAATTATAGCCCTTGTTCTTGCAAGACTAAAAAGGTTAATTTAAAATTCCTACATTAACATGAAATAAGTCAACAACAGAATGAATCATGACTCTCAAAGTTACATAATCCCCCAGATAAAACAACAAAAGGGTCAGTAAAGGTGTGGAAATTCCTGAACCTTAAAGAACAATGTAAAGCTATGTTAATAAATCGCACAGGGAGCAGGGTGGCTCACATTCATCAAACAGCTTTTCTCATTAAGTATTAAAGGCAGGCCAATAGCAACTGAGGGACAGATCGATCGACTTAGCCACAGATCTATAACCGAGATTGTTCACTGCTGGTTGTTTAAGCGGTGCAAATACAAAAACACACTCACTTTAAAGCAGGCACGTGTACATTTAGAAGAAAATAATCCAAAAATACAACACAAAAAGAAGGAAACTCAAAATGATGCTACAACGAATCCTGTTTTAATCACATTATCTATTTATCTAACAACTCAATACCCGTACCCACTCGTCATCCATCGCAGCCGGTCACCCTGGAGGAGTGCCTCTTTTTCCTAATATTTCATCTTTTTCCCACTTTGGTTTTTTGAAGTTTTTCTTTGCCCAGTTGTGGGTTCAAATCAGACCATGAGAAACATAGTTATCTAATCTGATTACACAAAGATTGAACTCTTTGGCGTGAATGCCGGACGTCATGTTTGTAAGAAACCAGGCAAGGCTCATCACCAGGCCAATACCATCCCTACAGAGAAGCATGATTCATTTATTTTTTTATTTAGCCTTTATTTAACCAGGTAAAATTCCCTTTGAGATCAAAGGTGGTGGCAGCATCATGGTGTGGGGATGTGTTTTCTGCGGCAGGAATTGTAGACTTCTCAGGATAGAGGGAAAGATGAATGCTGCAATGTACAGAGACATCCTGGATGAAAAACTGCTTCAAAGCGCTCTAGAACTCATACTGGGGCGACAGTTCGTAAGCACACAGCCAAGATATTAAAGGAGTGGCTTCAGGACAACACTGTAAATGTCCTTAAGTGGACCAGCCATAGCCCAGACTTGAATCCGATCTGTGAGGAGATCTGAAAATGGCTGCACACTGACGCTTCCCATCCAACCTGATGTAGTTTGAGAGGTGCTGCTAAGAGGAATGGGTGAAACTGCCCAAAGATATGTGTGCCAAGATTGTGACATAGAGCTGGGCGATTAAATGATCGTTGATCGCGATTAATTTGAGTTTGATCACGGCGATCAGCTGTTATTATATTTCCTTAATCAATCATGGAGGACATTTCTGTCAGAAGTTTCCGCAGCAGTAAACAGTAGGGAAGCAACGATGCTCGGTATAATCCTGTATGGAACAATCCGCCTTTTTTTGACCGTGATCCCGTGTGTGTCCGTGAATGTGTGTGTGTTCGTGTATGTTTACGTGTGTTTGTGGGAACGTGTTTGTGTCCGTGTGAGTGCTCATTCCACCTGTTAATCCTGTTCCACTGTCGCCGAAGTAAGGCTCCTCACGACGTAATTAATGTTCAACCACGGTGTGCCTCTTCCCCTCACACAGCTGGAAGTGCATCCCAGAAGAATACAAACAAGAAATATGATTAACCCTCCTGTTGTCCTCGGGTCATTTTTTCAGTGTGTTAAAACCCCCCAAAAAATCCCCTTAACAATATTTTTTAACTTGAAATGTATGACTTTTCCTAGCTTGGCACCAACAGTAGATAAAGTGAAATGTTGCTTTTATTCACATTTCCATGTAAGCTGTACACAATTTTTTACAAAGGTGGTCTTCGGGTCAAAATGACCCATAAGTCACAAAGAGTTGAAATCAAAGTCACAAAGTTATTTATACATCACAGAATGTTACAATGTTTTTCTGTAGATTTCCAGAGATTATAAAGGTGCTGCAGATCACAGGGCCCCGAATTATGTCTGTGCTGAAGCCATGAGTGTGCGTTATACCGCTGAAGAGGCTCTAGAGCTGATTTTTTTCAGATGTCCATCAAGACAACTCTGATTCAGAAGAGGAAGTGGAGTATGTATCAGAAGAAGAAGATGGGAAGGAATACAACCCAGAACACGATGAATCATCTTCAGAAAAAGAAGAAAACCCTGAAGCTAAAAGAGAGACTTTCCTTTCAAAAAATGGCAAAATAACATGGTCCTCAGCAGCATGTGACCATCAAGGCAGGCATGCAGAACAAAACATCATAAAGATGGCCCCAGGACCCACAAGGTATGCCGTTTCTCATGCCCATGACATTCTCTCTACATTCTACCTGTTTATCACACCAGCAATTGAAAATATAATCCTGGAGATGACAAATTTGGAGGGTTTTCACAAATATGGAGACAGCTGGAAAAAGATGGATGAGACTGACCTGCAGGCTTACTTAGGGCCGCTAATCTTAGCCGGTGTATACAGGTCCCGATGTGAGGCTGCAACTAGTCTATGGGACGCAGAGAGTGGAAGGCCAATTTTCCGAGCCATAATGCCACTTAAACTCTTTCACACCAACTCAAGACTGATAAGATTTGATGACCATGGGTCAAAACCAGCAAGATGTGTGACAGACAAACTTGCAGCCATAAGAGAGGTCTGGGACAATGTAGTTCTTCTGAGCACACCGCACACAGATGGTGACGTTAGCGATCGTGAGGACAGGAAGCCAGTCATCATCCTAGACTACAACCGCAACAAGGGAGGTGTGGACAACCTAGATAAGGTGATTGGAACATACAGCTGCAGAAGGATGACTGCCAGCTGGCCCCTGGTCATCTTCCACAACATCATTGATGTTTCCTCCTACAATGCCTTTGTGATTTGGAGAGAGATCAACCCGACCTGGATGTCTCGTAAGCAGAACAAGAGGAGGGTGTTCCTGGAGCAGCTGGTAAAGGCACTTGTAATTCCACTCATTGAAAGAAGGAAGCATGTCCCCCGCACAGAAGCCTTAGCAGCAGTTGTGAAAGATATTCAGAGTGCAGGAGCTCCTGATCAACCTGAGGATCCAGCTACCACAGCCACTTCCCCAGCTAGGGCAAGTAAGAGGAAGAGATGTCAGTTCTGCCCTCAAAAGAAGGACTGTAAAACACATACTGTGTGCTGCAGGTGTAAGAAATATATCTGCAAAGGCTGCGCACTTGCATACTGCCCTACATGTGCCAATTAGGGTTAGTTAATTAGTTAATTAGATGAATGGGTTATGTTATTTTTCATATTTTTGTATTGTACATTGTCTTCAATTGTCTTCAAAGAAAGAAACTGAGTAATTGGAATGAATAAAAATGCATTCAAAACGCAAATTTTTAGCTTTTCTTAAGCTATACAAATGAAGTGAAGAGGGAAAACTCAGTTATTCACACATTTTGTGGTGAATGACAAGTTGTTTCTTCAAGCAAGATGAAATTTGGTGTTTAAATTCAACTAAGCTGTTTATATTAGGGGTTTAGTGAAGACGGGTCATTTTGTATACAGGAAATGAAATGAGGACAACACAAGGGTTAACACTAACATAGAAGTTGAAACAACATTTAGTTTCACTATCTGCTGTAGCTCACCATTGATTCTGCCCTGAATGTCGACTTGCATCCACAGAACGTCTATGCAACTGTATTGGTCCAGACTGGGAGAATCAACACACCCATTAATTTGATCAGATTTTTTTTTTTTTATATTTAAATATTTTTTAATTCGACTTTTTGTTTATGCGTCTGCAAAGAGTCTACTGCTCTGATATAACATGTAATAAAAAAATCTGCAGACACTTTTTTTTTTTTTTTACATTTGTGGATAGAAAACACTTTGTTCTAGAAATAATCATTACATTTGTTTTATGTGGTGGCACACAATATTTCACAGTACCTCATATTCAAACTGCATTATAATGTATGTCCAATCAGTATAAGATACATAATTAGAGTTTTAATAACTCCACAATGTGGGTCACCGCTTGCTGTTTGCCAAAGTACTGGTGAGAAGCACTGATGCATACAGATAATTAAAGAATACAAATAATAATTAACCATTTAAAATGTTTAAATTATTAACTTGAAATAAAATTCTTATAGTATTGTTATACAGTATATAAAATAACGTTTTGCGAGATCTCATAATACTTTTTGCGAGATCTCGCAAAAGGTTTTTTTCCTTTGTCAGTGAACTGGAAGTAAAACAGACACAGCGATGGTGAACCGGAAGTAAAACAGAAAGGGGCGCCGCTAGGGATTTTGGGCCCCATGAAAAGAATCTTTACAGGGCCCCCTGTATTATAATTTCATCATCATTAGGGGCCTCTCTGGGCCCCCCTTCATCATGGGCCCCTAGAATCCGTCTCCTTTACCCCCCCTTTTCGACGCCCCTGAAAACAGACACATCGATGGTGAACCGGAAGTGAAACAGACAAAGCGTTGGAGGAGCCTACCCCTCATCTGTGGAAGAAGTTTATTGATTTCTAATTTAGTATTGGCCTAACATATAGACATCAAATCATATTATGGTCCCACAACAGAGCACAGATGATGGGTAGGCTCCCGCTCCTCCATCGCTGTGTCTGTTTCACTTCCAGTTCACCATCGCTGTGTCTGTTTTACTTCCGGTTCACTGACATAGGAAAAAAAACTTTTGCGAGATCTCGCAAAAAGTATTAAGAGATGTCGCAAAACGTTTTTTTTCCCTACATGTCCCTTTAGGGCAGTGGTTATTAACCTTGTTGGAGGTACCAAACCCCACCAGTTTCATATGCGCATTCACCGAACCCTTCTTTAGCGAAAAATAAAATGTTGTATTTTTTCAAATTCAACACAAAGTTATATGTTTTTGGTAACACTTTAGTATGGGGAACATATTCTAAGTAACAAAGACTTAATTTAGAGTTATTTGGTTAGGGTTAGGGTTAGGGTTAGAGGGTTAGGGCCAGGGTTAGAGGGTTACGGTTATAATAAGGCCATGCCGAATAAGGCATTAATAAGTACTTAATGATGACTAGTTAAGAGCCAATATGTTACTAATTGGCATGTTAATAAGCAACTAATTAATGGTGAATATGTTCCCCATACTAAAGTGTTACCATGTTTTTTTACTGGTGCACAAAATGAACCGTGCATGAACATCACCTTGTTCAAAGAACAAAACCAACACAGTGCAATAAACTCACAACAAATTACACACCTGCAAATCAGTGTGACTTCTGCTGTTACCGTATTCGTAATACCCCGATAGGGAGAAGTTTTTATTTACACGGTGAGTCGGGTGTGTCTTGACTTCCGCCGAACCCCTGAGCCCAACTCACCGAACCCCTAGGGTTCGATCGAACCCAGGTTAAGAACCACTGCTTTAGGGGCTCCGTACAAACATTCTCCAGTAAACAAACTGTATAACAATACTATGAGAATTTTATTTCAAGTTAACATTTTCTAGATCTCGCAAAAATGATTGCGAGATCTCGCAAAACACCCATGTCCTTTTAGGGGCTCCGTATGTTTGTGATGACAAGGAAATTACAAAAAACTTTAAGAGGAAGAAAAGTTAATTTTCTTTACCCCCACAAAATGTACCGAAAAAAGAAGCATATCTGTGAGCCTAAAACCGGGTACGAACCGTAGCGTGGGATGTGCCGTTGCACCTCTTGTAAACACAAATATATATACTGTATAAAGTACAAAATAACAGTTTTCAGCTGTTAATATAAATTACCTCGATCAAACATGGTGGAAATGTTTGTGTCAAGACACTGCAGTAGTAAACATTAAGGATACTCCACTTGGTATAGCCCTGCACGGGATAATCCGTATTAAGAAAAAAAAAAGGGTGACCATTTTATTTGCCATATCGCCAAGCCCTATTGTGACATTGTATTGAAAAATATTGAGGCAGAAATTGCTGCTAAAGGTGCATCAACAAACTATTGATGACAGTAAAGCACTGTGTTAAGGACACTGTCGGCATTCCCCTCAAGGGTGCCCTTTAGAGCAGCAACACACTCTTGGAATTGTGTACGTGGCAACTTGTCATGACGTAATCTAAACGTTTTCTGAAAGTTAATTTAAAAAATCAAGAAAATGTACCCTTCAGGAAGACATAAGTGAATGAGGAACAAGAAAGAGAATAAACAGACTTCTACTTTGTGGCTCTATGGCCACTTTAACACTGCATGCACGCCAACCTAGCTTAATGCTAATGTTAATATCCACCATGCATGCCGAAACAGATGTGATTAAATTTTTAAAGTTTAATTTTTGCCTATCATTCACATTCTTTAGTAAGGCAAGAACACATACATTTTTCTTTTTTAAATGCATTCTAAGTATTAAATAAATGCGATCAAATGTCTGCTTACAATGGAGCCGCTCTATTCTACCTACGAAGCCCTTAAAAAAAGATCCAAACACCATTAAGGTTTTACAACATGATGTAAGTAAATATGTAGTGTAGTAACGGGCACATTGATTATAACATTTAATATTTACGTATTTTGATCATTTTAAGGATATCAATTTCAAAAACGCATCACAAAGTTAGCTTTTTCTTCCCACTACGTCACTGATTATTACTCACTGCAGACTTTATGAGAGCCATAAAACATTAAAAAAAACATCACTTACCGCACAAAATCTGCTGTCATTTGGATGCTGACAGCTTTGATGTTCATTTATTCCCATTTAGATTAAAGATGACTCATAAGCCTTGCGAAGAAAAGGGGGTTGAACCAAGCGTCTTTACGTGTTGTTCTCGCCATTTCAGAGTCTAAATTGGCTGTCAAAGTTTAAAGGCCTACTGAAACCCACTACTACCGACCACGCAGTCTGATAGTTTATATATCAATGATGAAATCTTAACATTGCAACACATGCCAATACGGCCGGGTTAACTTATAAAGGGCAATTTTAAATTTCCCGCCACACTTCCGGTTGAAAAAGCCTTCGAAGGATGACGTATGCGCGTGACGTAGCCCGAGGAACAGAGGTATGCCTTCTCCATTGAATACAATACAAAAAAGCTCTGTTTTCATTTCATAATTCCACAGTATTCTGGACATCTGTGTTGGTGAATCTTTTGCAATTTGTTTAATGAACAATGGAGGCTGCAAAGAAGAACGTTGTAGGTGGCTGTAGCAACACAAGGACCACTTACTCAGATAGCAGATGCCTAGCCGATGCTAGCAGACGCCTAGCCGATGCTAGCAGACCCACCGCACGGATGATCTGGTGAAGTCCTTCGTCGCGCCGTCAATCGCTGGAACGCAGGTGAGCACGGGTGTTGCTGAGCAAAGCAGATGAGTGCTGGCTGGCGTAGGTGGAACGCTAATGTTTTTATCATAGCTCTGTGAGCTCCGGTTGCTAAGTTAGCCTTAGCGTCGTTAGCAACAGCATTGTTAAGCTTTGCCAGGCTGAGATCTATTAACCGTGTAGTTACATGTACATGGTTTAATAGTATTGTCGATATTCTGTCTGTCCTTCCAGTCAGGGATTTATTTATTTTGTTTCTATCTGCATTTGAGACAGATGCTATCACGTTAGCTCATGCTAAAGAGCTTCGTCGATGTATTGTCGTGGAGATAAAAGGCACTGTAACGTCCATTTCGCGTTCTTGACTCTCATTTTCAAGAGGATATAGTATCCGAGGTGGTTTAAAATACAAATCCGTGATCCACAATAGAAAAAGGAGAGAGTGTGGAATCCAATGAGCCATCTTGTACCTAAGTTACGGTCAGAGCGAAAAAAAATATGTATTTCACTGCATTCTAGTCCGTCACTCTAACGTTCCTCGTCCACGAATCTTTCATCCTCGCTCAAATTAATGGGGTAATCGTCACTTTCACGGTCCGAATAGCTCTAGCTGCGTTGAAAACAATAGGAAAATATGAGGGAGTGAACAACTGACAACGTCACGCTAATTCCGGTAGGGGCAAGGTTTTTTTTAATCAGAGACCAAAAGTTGCGAACTTTATCGACGTTGTTCTATACTAAATCCTTTCAGCAAAAATATGGCAATATCGCAAAATGATCAAGTATGACACATAGAATGGATCTGCTATCCCCGTTTAAATAAAAAAAAAATCATTTCAGTAGGCCTTTAAGAACTTGTCTTTAACCCTAAACTGTGCTAGCACTTTCACTAACACGAGTGTTGGATTGGGCGATATGGATCAAAACTCATAACCCAATAGAGTTTGGCTCATAAACTAACCCATAAATGTAAATATCTGTTGACGTAACTAAATATCTCCACCATGCCTTTATTTTAAAGTTTTGGGACTAATGGTGATCCCAAATACACTAAAACAAGTACCAACAATTAAAGGCCTACTGAAATGAATTTTTTTTATTTAAACGGGGATAGCAGATTCATTCTATGTGTCATAATTGATCATTTTGCGATATTGGCATATTTTTGCTGAAAGGATTTAGTAGAGAACAACGACGATGAAGTTTACAACTTTTGGTCGCTGATAAGAAAAAGCCTTGCCCCTACCGGAAGTAGCGTGACGTCACAAGCTGGAGTGCTGCTTACATTTCCCTATTGTTTACACCAGCAGCGAGAGAGATTCGGACCGCGAAAGCAACGACTACCCCAATAATTTGAGCGAGGATGAAAGATTTGTGGATGAGGAAAGTGAGAGTGAAGGACTATAGTGCAGTGCAGGACGTATCTTTTTTCGCTCTGACCGTAACTTAGGTACAAGGGCTCATTGGATTCCACGCTTTCTCCTATTGTGGATCACAGATTTGTATTTTAAACCACCTCGGATACTATATCCTCTCGAAAATGAGAGTCGAGAACGCAAAATGGACATTCACAGTGACTTTACGACAACACATCGGCTAAACACTTTAGCTACGGAGCTAACGTGATAGCATCGGGCTCAAATGCAGTTATATACAAAAGAAATAAACCCCTGACTGGAAGAATAGACAGAAAATCAACAATACTATTACACCCTGGACATGTAAATACACGGTTAATGCTTTCCAGCTTGGAGAAGATTAACAATGCTGTTGCTAACGACGCCATTGAAGCTAACTTAGCAACGGGACCTCACAGAGCTATGATAAAAACATTAGCGCTCCACCTACGCCAGCCAGCCCTCATCTGCTCATTAACACCCGTGCTCACCTGCGTTCCAGCGATCGACGGAAGGACGAAGGACTTCACCCGATCATCCGTGCGGTCGGCGGCTAGCGTCGGCTAGCGTCGGCTAGCGTCGGCTAGCGTCGGCTAGCGCGTCTTTTATCCAAGTCAAAGTCCTCCTGGTTGTGTTGCTACAGCCAGCCGCTAATACACCGATCCCACCTACAACTTTCTTCTTTGCAGTCTTCATTGTTCATTAAACAAATTGCAAACGATTCACCAACACAGATGTCCAGAATACTGTGGAATTTTGAGATGAAAACAGAGCTTTTTTGTATTGGATTCAAAGGTCTACCAATACTTCCGTTTAACTTGTGACGTCACTCGCATACGTCATCATACAAAGACGTTTTCAACCGGAAGTTTAGCAGCAAATTTAAAATTGCACTTTATAAGTTAACCAGGCCGTATTGGCATGTGTTTCAATGTTAAGATTTCATCATTGATATATAAACTATCAGACTGCGTGGTCGGTAGCAGTGGGTTTCAGTAGGCCTTTAAGAAAAGTAGGTTTTGCATAGTACGATCCCAAATTAAGAGGTGTTTTGAGATAAGAAAAAAGAAAATGCCTTGGAAATAATATAAGAAAAGTCAAATATACTGTAATTGTCAGGGTGGGTAGGTGACGAACCCCAAGATGCAGAGATGGCAGGCTTTGTCCAGGAAAACATGATTTAATGTCCAAAAATATAAAGAAAAAACACAAACCAGGAACTACGAACAGGAAACAGGATGCCAGGGAAACAGGAACTGGAAGACGAGGAACAAAAATACAGCAAGCTACAAACAGCTACAGAATATAGCTTACCGCTACCGCATCCAGCTACACTGACATTGACAAGTAGAAATGACAATAATACAGCCCTGACTGGAGGGGAAGGCAGGTTTAAATAGCAGCTGGCTGATTGACACCAGGTGTGCCCAGGTGCCAATCAGCCACAGCTGAGGGGGAAACAGTACTCAGGGAGACAAACAGGAAACAGAACCAAAACAAGAGCGCTGACAGGAAATACAACCAACACAGAGGAAAAACTAAAACACAACCAAACTGTCAGGGGCAAGCCTGACAGTAATCTCCAATCTTCTTTAAAAAAAACACATTTAGCTATGCTCAATTCTTCAGCTAACAAAAATGCAAAAGAACAAAATGGGAAATAAAGTGCCATGGTTTAAGATGACATTTTTAAACATCAGCAGCAGCATGCAAATAATTGACAATGGTGAATTTATAGGTAAACATTATTATAGGATATAAACACAAAGATTTTAGCCAGGAACACCAACCTGCCAACTGCTTCATGATGCTGTGTGACAGTCTCTGTTATGAAATTTACTTTTAAAAAGTTATTAATTATGGTTATTTGTTATTCTGCCAAAACGTAACTTGAATTACTATTTAATAAATGTATTTAATTACTAAGGAAAGTAATTATGGCACTACTTAATTTTTAAAAAAAATATTTAGCATAATGCAGTTAAGATAAGTTTCATGTATATATGACAGCAGTGTGTGTGTGAGTGCCTTTTAAAAGGCAGTGCCTAGTGACGCGTGACGTCAGCGAGTCCCCGTTTAGTGGCTTGAGCTGTTTTTGTTAGCTTAGCAGGCTAGCAGCAGCTGTTTATCGGTTCTGAATGCACCTCTTTTGAATCTTTTACTGGTTCATGTTACCTTTGCTTAATGAATAGATTGAATATGCTTCTATGGCTGTATGTTCTTGTCAACAAACGGGGTATTGTTTGGATGGCAAGTTTGTCACTTCAATCAGTGATTTGTTGTTCAATATGCCCTCTGTCATAATTATATTGCATATCCGAAATAAACTGAAGCTGACTAACTAATCCTCATAGTTACTCACGTGCAGTGCAGTTTTTGTTAAGTTTTAAGGTAGTACAACTAAGACTTTGTTTATTACGTGTTGTGAAAAACTAAAGCCCCGTTCCCCTCTGGGCAAGGACGAGGAGAAGGAGGACACACACAGCTCTGCAGCGCACACTGAGTGACCAGTAGCTATGTGCACATGGACACATCTAATCGGATTAAAAGCCTAACCAGAATAATAATGCTTCATGTAAACACGCCATTCGGAATATTCTGACCCGATCAGACACGTACGGATCTAAATAAGACGGATTTATGCCGAAAGTCATTCATATTGGAGCACATGAAAACACATATTCCAAAATTCGGGTTAGAATTATCCTTACAGCGCATGTCTTTGATGTCAGCTACACTTCGGTGGTGGAGCGGGGACTAAATTCAACATGTGCAGAATAAGCGTTATATGCTGTTGCTTTAAAACAAGACTAGCAGAAACAAAAGTATGGTATGTAGTGTTATGTGTCGATGTATCAATAAAAGAAGGAATCCAGTTGTTGTCCTAACGGGCTGTTTTATTCACGATATTACAGCTACTCCAAGTGCTAAATGCTAGCCTCAAACGCATGCACAGAATGTTGAAACATTACGACGGGCCTCAACACGTACATAATTACAACATAAAAAACACAGAGCGTCATTTCAAAAAGAGAGGGAAAAGTAAAAAAGTGAACAGAAAGAAAAAAATATAAATTGTCGGACAAGCAGAAATGCAGAAAGGCATGTTTGATAACAGTGGAAGTCCACTGCTTCTTCAGCTCCTGCAGTGAGCGAACTTGTCCAAAAGATGGTGCCATAGCACAAATAATAACATACCTTTCTGTTTAAGTTAGTTTCTCCGCATGGCAAAGTAAAGTATTCCGATTCATGTAGGTGTGATGCATGAAAATGCACATTATAATCAGAAAAAAAATTTCACGGTCCATGTACACAGTAACATTCTAATCAGAATGATGATCACATTAAATAAATGTTATTGGTGACACTTCCAGGTCACTCATATTTCCAATCACAGTCCATTTGGTTATGGTTTAAGTTTATTTCAAACATGTTAAACAAATAAGCAACACTTTTACTCTAGTTTGATCAACTTTAAATTGATTGATTTGGGGAGCAAAATGTGATGAAAGGGATACAAATCTGTATTTGTTCATGTGCTACTTTTTTTTTTTCTAAAACTCGCACAACCTATTTTTAGTCGCAAATGCAACACTGTACTGTACAGTGCTGGAATGTGCCTGTTACCACTTTACATATGTACTTTGTGTATAAAAAGATGATGGAGGTGTTTAGAGGTTTTTTAGAGCGCTTTATAGGTGGAATTGAGCAACTCCCATCGACTCAATTGTAAGCAGACTTTTGCTTTTATTTATTTACTATGTAGAATGCCTAAAAAAAGAAAAACATGTGTGATTGTCTTACATAAGGATTTTGAATAATAAGCAAAACTCCAAAAAAGTGCAGCTCCCTTTTACAGTGCCTAAAATATATCTAAATAACTAGGAATGCTTGGCTCAATCAGTCACTGATCAATGAAAAAGTATGTGATCGTCAATGCTTTTCAATGCTGATGACAAAAGCTAATACACTCTGGTTATTTTTGGTCCTTTGTCTGACAGAGGGGCTAGCCGTTAAAAGTGTATGTCTTTACACATTGTGGAGCACTCCCTTGACTTACAAATCTTCACCTCCATTCTTTGGTGTAAAAGTTATTGTTAAAGTCAATGTTGTCAAACTGATATTAAAAATAAAGTCGCTTTCGAGTTGTCCCTGTAAAATTGTATTTACATAAACAGCGCATGTGGCCTGGTTCAAATTTATGTTGAAAATACCAGTTTAATCATAAGTAGTACTCATTTAATAAATCAAGCTGAAACCAGGCCAGGATTAGTAACGGTCATCCGTCCATCAATCCATTTGCTGCCGCTTGTAACGGTCATACCATTTGAAATAGTTCTAGTTTGGGATGTGTAGGTCTGATCTATGCACAAATTTATATTTGATGTGCTCCATAGATTCTGTTTAACAGAAATTATGAGGTAATTTACATGATCAAAATGAGAAGTTTACGACTAATCACATTAGCATCTGAATACTAATCAAGGACTCATCATCTGCCTTTCTCTGCCTGTGAAATCCACCTTCAAAAATGTGCATTTCCTTTTGTTAGGCTTAATTCTAGGTGTTATGTGTGCAGGCTTTTTGAATATTGCATACTTGGGAGAATGAAATGAATGTTGACTGTTTAGTCACTGATAACCGTGATGTGTTTTGTGTGCATTCTTCATGCAGAATGATGTGTGGGCCTGCCACAAAATACCATTGCTTGTTTCAGAGAAATTATGTAGGATACACCGGAATAAACTGCACCTTGCATTGAAAGATTCTCCACAATGCCAGTCGATGCATATTTCACACACACCATGTAGATGGAAGTGTTGGTATTATTTGCTTGCAGATTCGCCTTAAACAGCTTTCAGTGTTAATGCAACTGAGCTTAACTAATGCTGGTTGATTCCACACATACCGTGTAAATTAATTGTGTAATTACTACTATGTCATGTTCTTACACAAAAAAGCAAAAGCCTTTTGTTGCATGTCTCCATTTTTCCCTACAAAGAACAGCAGTTATGGTATATGGACTGAAATGGTAGCAATGGGATTTATAATTTATATCACAGTGTATTCATAATGTAACACAGCTCAGACCATGTCTAATGGGGACTGAACTTAGGTCAGTTGAGGTATCTCAATTAATATATGACTATGAATTTCATGTCCAAGGTTTTGTGCAACAAAAGGGCAATTTTCCTCAAAGATTGTTGCTTCATCCTAGGTCCGGGCCTTGAATGGCAGAAGTGGGGCTGCTATATGTGGCCTCATTTAGAAGCGTCTTCAGAATGTACACATGCAAAAAAAAAATTATCTGTAAAAGTATGCTGCTCACACATACTCAGTCGTCTCATTATAAATCAAACTTGCAAAAAAGTCCCACCCTGATGTCCTCCCACTACTCCCACAATCATCCATAAATGGTCATGCTCAATTGCTTGGATTTACATGACGTCACGGCCTGCTCATTAAATATGCGTGGTGGTCAGGCGAGCGTCTGTTCTCAGTGGGTACTAGCCACCATTTAGCCTTTCTCGAGCGTTGTTTTCGGCTGTACGAACTGTTCAAATCGCGGAAAAGATAACGTTTTTTCAGAGTTCCTCGAGAGGAAAGAGTGCAAAGTTTTATGAAACGACTACGAGAAAAGCACTCTCCATTGGAGCAGAGTCAAATAATGCACAAGATTGCAATGACCATTTTGTTAAAGGTTTGTTTGATATATTTTTAATATACTCTACTCGTTTAGTATTACCAATTGAAGTATTATCTTGGTATTGTTTTTATTTTTATTTTTAACGAACAAACAAAAAAGTCAGGGTCAATATACTTTGTCAGGAAATATACTTTTACATCTCCTCTCTTGTTTATTTTGTACAAAAATGTGTGAGAGTACATATGACTACAAGACAAAAATCAAATATGGCGATGATTTAGTAATTGTTAGTTTGGTAAATGGATATTGTAACGGTACAGTGGGAGAAGAAGACGGAGGCAGGGACGTCATTAGCTTGCAGCGTGTTTATCAAAATATATAAATGAAGTGTGTGACTAATCCGAATGTATACAGTGTGACTATGTGTAGCGATTATATGTGGAGTGTTACCGGGTGGTTAAGATCGGTGCGGAAGTCCAGAAAGGGCAAGGCAGGCTCGTAGGTGCAGGGACAGTCAAGGGCTGGAGCGAGGTGTCGTTGTCCGGGGGCAGGCATGAGGTCGAGATCCAAGAAGGCAGCAGGAAGTCCAGAAGGAATCCGGGGAGTCGAGACACCCTGCTTGAAACCAGGAGATGACGAAGGGGCGTGTACAGAGGCACGACTGCTGCAGGAGAGGAACGCTCATGGGCGTGTCCCGAGGTGTGCTTAGCGGATCGCACAGCAGAGTGAGAGGCGGCAGGTGTTTAAACCGTAACAGATATGCAGTCATCGGTGTCAGCTAGTTGTTGTAGTTTTTTTACATGGACGTGTCCTCGCAAGTGCAAAGTTGAATCATGAAATGCAACCATATCCAAGAAAAATTATGCATATTTATCTGGTTGAGTCTTGATACCAATTCCATGCTTTTCCAAGTTTTCATCTGCTTTGTTGTGTATAATGACATCTGAAGCACAATAGTTTTATATGTCTGGCAACACCACTAAATGTATAATCAGAATCAGAAATACTTTAATAATCCCCGAGGGGAAATTAAGATTTTCAGCACAATCCCATTAAAGAGCAGCTCCACAGCCCTGTCTCTTCATCCGCATCTCCTCCAATCTCTCCAAACGGACTCTTGTGGCAGACACCAAGCAGCTGGTCTCCATGGCCAAAAGGCTCCCGGGAGGCAGATCCAGAAGTCCACAAAAAAGCATTGCAGAAGCTACAAAAGTGCCACACCTTGTCACACAGCCCCAAATGGTCCCGAACCAAAAAGCAAAAAACCCCCACATGAAAACAAGAGGGAAACATCAGGAACACAAAAGGATGACAAAAGAGCACAGAGCTCCTGCCACCAGCAGCCACTACAGCGGCGCCATCTTGGAAAAAAAAACAAAAAACATCATCATTGATATCACTAAACAAATCATTTGTTGATAAAGTATAGGGATTTATTCCATTACATAGTTGTTGTTTTTTCCTCGTATCTGCTTTTTCCAGGAAGATCTAGGCCCTTTGAGTATAGTTTGCGCGCTGTTTACTGCACAACAGCCATCTTGGCTTGTTTGACCACAACTGTTTTTCACTTCCAGGAACAAGTCATGTGACCGAATTCAAGCAGTAACGCATGAATATTGTGATGATTTCAAAAATCATGTGTTGGACTATCAATGAAAGAAGACAGTAACAACAATTTTAAAGAAGATGGCGACATTTGCAGATTGCTGCTTATTACGCCGAGTCGCATAATGAGATTAACATCGAGTTGCGTCACACAATTATTTTTGGAGGGTTCAGTAACATCTGAAGGAAAAAAACTGTTGTCCTCCTCAGCGGGTTAACACTTTGTCTAATAAAAACTCAATAAGTGGCTGTTGCTGTTCAGATTCCCAATCTTTTTAGTGTGATTGTTTGAAGCAAGGAAATACAATTCCTGCGGGGTCTGGGGAAATGGAGACACCCTTAACAGATTCAGACTACCTCCTGATGTTGTAACAACACTCCCCTGAACAACCAGCAGAGGGCACTGCAGCCAGAGCGGTCTCGGTCATAGACATGGTCAGACACTGGCGAGCCAATCAGAGGCACACTAGTGAGGGTCATATGATGATTGATATATGATAATGATTTGACACACATTGCACTGATAAGAGATCAGTATCTACATCGGGACAAGGTCATTAAACGGCATTGATACAATAAAATAAGCAGCTAGCACGGTCTTTCAGATTAACTGGATAAATTAGCATTAGCTAATACAACACTAACGTTAGCAAGCTTAGGCCCTTTGTGCGTTCTCTCTGTAAAGACGTGGATTGTTTTTGTGCCGAGAACTCCGGGCATTTTGCATATAATGCATATAATGCATATAATGCTTTGTGACCGAGACCGCTCTGGCTGCACTGCCCTCTGCTGGTTGTTCAGGGGAGTGTGTAGGTCACATTTATTTGTGCATCTGGTTTGTGGGAGGAATATCTCATCGACACATAAGCAAAAAAGCGATCCACATATGCAAATTCAATACAAATACAAATACTAAATCAAGTATATTTATATTTAAATCTCAAAAATATATTTACAAATACATGTTTATTTATACAAATTATTGATTTATTTGTATGTCACATTTTTATATTTATACATTTTATTTGTATATATTTTCAAATCTCAAAAATCTATTTACAAATACGCGTTTATTTATACAAATTATTTATTTATTGGTATATCACATTTGTATGTGTATATTTATTAATATATGCTTATTGTCAGGTCTGTGGGCTTGTATTAAGCCTCAGGGAGTTGAACGCCCCTGCCTTACATAGTTCCGGGTCACCCTTGGGCAAGGTGTAGCACCCGAATGCCCCCCCCATCAGGGTTACGATACCCCCCATGAACTACCCTAAAAGAGGATGCGTTACCCGGCCCGGAGGAAGCCCGGGGCCCTCCTCCGGAGCTAGGCCCGGAGGTAGGGCTCGTCAGCGAGCGCCTGGTGGCCGGGCTTGCCACGGAGCCCGGCCGGGCACAGCCCGAAGAAGCTACGTGGACACACCATCTTCTCTGCCACGTGGGCCCACCACCCGCGGTCGGAACCAGTGGGGTCGGGTGCGCTGCCAAGTGGATGGCGGTGAAAGTGGAGGCTCCGGACGGACCAATTCGGGGCAGCAGAGGCTGACTTTCGGGACGTGGAACGTCTCTACGCTGGTGGGGAAGGAGCCTGAGCTGGTGCGAGAGGTGGAGCGCTACCGGTTGGATCTGGTGGGGCTTACCTCTACGCATAGCAAGGGCTCTGAAACCACACTCCTGGACAAGGGATGGACCTTGTTCACTTCTGGAGTTGCTCAGGGTGTGAGGGCACAGGCGGGTGTGGGGATACTCACGAGTCCCCGGCTGAGTGCCTGTACGTTGGAGTTCACCCCAGTGGACAAGAGGGTCGCCTCCCTTCGCCTTAGGGTTGGAGGGGGGAAAACTCTGACTGTTGTTTGTGCATACGCACCAAACAGGAGTTCAGAGTATTCAGCCTTCTTGGATACCTTGCATGGGGTCCTGTATGGGGCGCCGGCAGGGGATTCCATAGTCTTGCTGGGGGACTTCAACGCGCACGTGGGCAATGACAGTGATACTTGGACTGGCGTGATTGGGAGGGACGGTCTCCCTGATCTGAACCTGAGTGGTGGATTGTTATTGGACTTCTGTGCTAGTCACGGACTTGCGATAACAAACACCATGTTCAAGCATAAGGATGCTCATAGGTGTACCTGGTACCAGAGCACCCTAGGCCAAAGATCAATGATCGATTTTGTAATCGTATCAGCTGATCTGAGGCCGTATGTTTTGGACACTCGGGTGAAGAGAGGGGCTGAACTGTCAACTGATCACCATCTGGTGGTGAGTTGGGTTAGATGGCGGGGGAAACCTCTGGACAGACCTGGCAAACCCAAGCGTGTAGTGCGGGTGAACTGGGAACGTTTGGAGGAGTCCTCTGTCCGGAAGGACTTCAACTCCCACCTCCGGCGGGACTTCTCTGCCATCCCTGTGGAGGTTGGGGACATTGAACAGGAATGGGCAATGTTCAAAGCCTCTATTGCTAAAGCTGCAGATGCGAGCTGTGGCCAGAAGGTCTTAGGTGCCTCAAGGGGCGGTAACCCTCGAACACCCTGGTGGACAGTGGTGGTCAGGGAAGCCGTCCGACTGAAGAAGGAGTCCTACCGGGGTATGTTATCCCAGGGGACTCCGGAGGCAGTTGCAAGGTACCGACGGGCCCGAAGGGCAGCGGCCGTGGCTGTGGACGAGGCTAAGCAGAGGGTGTGGGAGCAGTTCGGGGAATCCATGGAGAAGGACTATCGGGCGGCACCAAAGCTGTTCTGGAAGACCATACGGCACCTCAGGAGGGGGAAGCAGGGAACCATCCAAGCTGTGTACGGCAAGGATGGGACTTTGCTGACTTCAAGTGAGGAAGTCGTGGGGCGTTGGAAAGAGCACTTTGAGGAACTCCTGAACCCAAATACATCAGACACACCCTCCCTGATAGGAGCAGGGCCTGAGGATGATGGGGGATCGACGTCGATCTCTCGGAGTGAAGTCACTGAGGTAGTTAGACAACTCCACAGTGGCAAAGCTCCGGGGGTTGACGAGATCCGTCCAGAAATGCTGAAGGCTCTGGGTGTTGATGGGCTGTCTTGGTTGATACGCCTTTTCAACATTGCGTGGAAGTCTGGGACAGTGCCGAGGGAGTGGCAGACTGGGGTGGTGGTTCCCCTTTTCAAAAAGGGGGACCAGAGGGTGTGTGCTAATTACAGGGGTATCACACTACTCAGCCTCCCTGGGAAAGTTTACGCCAAGGTACTGGAAAGGAGGGTCCGGCCGATAGTCGAACCTCAGATTCAAGAGGAGCAATGTGGATTCCGTCCTGGTCGTGGAACAACTGACCAACTCTTTACGCTTGCGGGAATCCTGGAGAGGGCCTGGGAGTATGCCTATCCAGTCTACATGTGTTTTGTGGATTTGGAGAAGGCGTATGACCGCGTCCCTCGGGAGATCTTGTGGGAGGTGCTGAGGGAGTACGGAGTGAGGGGAACCCTGTTGAGGGCCATCCAATCTCTGTACAACCAAAGCGAGAGTTGTGTCCGGGTGCTTGGATGTAAGTCGGATCCGTTTCCAGTGGGGGTTGGTCTCCGCCAGGGCTGCGCTCTGTCACCTATCCTGTTTGTGATTTTCATGGACAGGATTTCTAGGCGAAGTCGTGGCCATGGCGGAGAGGGTATACGTCTCGGGGGGCTAAGGGTTGCGTCACTGCTGTTTGCAGATGATGTGGTCCTGATGGCACCTTCGGTTCGTGACCTTCAGCTCTCACTGGATCGGTTCGCAGCCGAGTGTTCAGCGGCTGGAATGAGGATCAGCATCTCCAAATCTGAGGCCATGGTTCTCAGCAGGAAACCGATGGTTTGTACAGTCCGGGTAGGGGACAGGACTCTGTCCCAGGTGGAGGAGTTTAAGTATCTCGGGGTCTTGTTCACGAGTGAGGGAAAGATGGAGAAGGAAATCAGCCGGAGAATCGGAGCAGCTGGGGCAGTATTGCAGTCTCTCTGCCGCACTGTTGTGACGAAACGGGAGCTGAGCCAGAAGGCAAAGCTCTCGGTCTACCGAGCTATCTACATTCCTACTCTCACCTATGGTCATGAAGTGTGGGTAATGACCGAAAGAATAAGATCGCGGATACAAGCGGCCGAAATGAGTTTCCTCAGAAGGGTGGCTGGCATCTCCCTTAGAGATAGGGTGAGAAGTGCAGTCACCCGAGAGAGACTCGGAGTAGAGCCGCTGCTCCTTCGCTTGGAAAGGAGCCAGCTTAGGTGGTTCGGGCATCTCGTGCGGATGCCTCACGAGCGTCTCCCTAGGGAGGTCCTCGTTGCACGTCCCACTGGGAGGAGGCCCCGCGGCAGGCCAAGGACCAGATGGGGGGATTACATCTCCTCTCTGGCCTGGGAACGCTTCGGGATTCCCCAGGAGGAAGTCGCAAATGTTGCTCTGGAGAGGGAAGTCTGGGGGTCTCTGCTGGAGCTGCTGTCCCCGCGACCCGATTCCGGATAAGCGGTTGAAGATGGATGGATGTCAGGTCTGTGTGATCATGTTTTGTTTGGCCATGTGCTTTTTTGGATTTTGTCAGTTCCTGTTTTTTCACTCCCTGTTTTGTTTCCATGACAACCCATTAGTTTTCACCTGTCCTCATGTCACACACCTGATTCATTTGCACTCACGCACCTGTTGTTAATCATGTCTGTGTTATTTAAGCTTTTCATTTTCTGTTGGTCGGCCTGGCGACATCACATTCATGCTCTGCACTCTTGACACACTCTCTACACACCCTTATGATCCCTGCTGGTTTTTTTTTCATTCCTTTTCTCGTTCCACGTAAGTTTTATTTATTCAGGCCATAGTTGTGCACGTTTTGTTTTATGTCCATAGTTCTGCCTTTGTGCTAGTGTTTTATTTTCATAGCCACATTTTGTACCTCCGCTGTAAGCGCCTTTTCTATGTACTTTTTTGAGTGTTAAAATTAAATATGTATTTACCTGCACGTCATGTCTGGTCCAAATCATTTGCACCACGGGAGAACAAACCACGCCATAGTCCAAGCCTTGACAGATGTCGCCAGCAAGAAAGTTCTCCCGCAAACATTTTGGATGAGGCTTCTTGGGCGGTTCTGCGCACGATGGAAGAGGAAACGCTGCGCTACTCCTCCGTGGAGCGCAGAGACTCCATTTTGTCCCAGGACGGCGCTGCGTCACCGCAGTCCCGGAAGCGCCACTCCAGACCAAGGACGTCAGGGAAGGCGAGCGGACAGCATGCGGCGCTCCCGCAAGCTCCTCCCCCTCCAGGTGGAAATAGACGGCCGTCAGCCTGGCAAACCAGGATTTTTTTTTCAAATATTTTACTTTTGATCACCGCCTCCAACCAAAGACTCTAAAAACATGATAAGACATTATCAAAACATGTTTTTAGAAATAAGAGCATGTCAATCCAAGCCACCCAAATTCCATGCCCCGCCCCCCAGGACTCAAGCCATGCCCAAGTCACAAACATTTTTTTCACCCACAAAAGCCCAGGTGGGGGGGAAAGAAAGACTTTTTGGACAATTTATATGGGAGGATTTTGCCCCCCTCCTGACCTCTCTCCACCCACCCCAAAAAACGGTTCCAGACAGCGGGGAGCGCGTCTGGTATCCGCTCCTTGAAGGGGGGGCTAGGGCTGGGAACTGTTCAGGTGGGGTCGCTCAGCATCATGCCAAGCCACAGCCTCTAGCACGGCCGCCACCACCAGTTCTTCGGCCTGTCAAGCCACAGCCGCCAGCCCGGCCGCCGCCGCCAGTCTTTCGGCCTGCTAAGCCGCAACCTCCGGCCCGGCCGCCGCCACCAGTCGTTCGGTCTGCCAAGCCGCAACCACCAGCTAGGCCACCTCCACCTGCACCACGGCTAGCACCACGGCTGGCTTCTCCAAGGCTAGCACCTGTCGCTACTCTAAGGCTAGCACCATGACCTGCACCACGGCTAGCACCAGCGCCAAGGCTAGCACCTACGCCACGGCTAGCTCCACGCCCTGCTCCAAGGCTAGCACCAGCTCCATCACGCCAAGTTCCTCCAGTCGCAGCTCCACACCAAGTTCCTCCAGTCGCAGCTCCACGCCAAGTTCCTCCAGTCGCAGCTCCACGCCAAGTTCCTCCAGTCGCAGCTCCACGCCAAGTGCCGCCAGTCGCAGCTCCACGCCGCCAAGTGCCGCCAGTCGCAGTTTCACGCCGCCAAGTGCCGCCAAACGCAGCTCCACGCCAAGTGCCGCCAGTCGCAGCTCCACGACGCCAAGTGCCGCCAGTCGCAGTTCCACGACGCCAAGTGCCGCCAGTCGCAGCTTCACGACGCCAAGTGCCGCCAGTCGCAGCTTCACGACGCCAAGTGCCGCCAGTCGCAGCTTCACAACGCCAAGTGCCGCCAGTCGCAGCTACACGACGCCAAGTGCCGCCAGTCGCAGCTTCACGACGCCAAGTGCCGCCAGTCGCAGCTTCACGACGCCAAGTGCCGCATGTCGCAGCTTCACGACGCCAAGTGCCGCCAGTCGCAGGTTTACGACGCCAAGTGCCGCCAGTCGCAGCTCCACGACGCCAAGTGCCGCCAGTCGCAGCTCCACGACGCCAAGTGCCGCCAGTCGCAGCTCCACGACGTCTTTCAGGGGGGGATTCTGTCATGTCTGTGTGATCATGTTTTGTTTGGCCATGTGCTTTTTTGGATTTTGTCAGTTCCTGTTTTTTCACTCCCTGTTTTGTTTCCATGACAACCCATTAGTTTTCACCTGTCCTCATGCCACACACCTGATTCATTTGCACTCACACACCTGTTGTTAATCATGTCTGTGTTATTTAAGCTTTTCATTTTCTGTTGGTCAGCCTGGCGACATCACATTCATGCGCTGCACTCCTGACACACTCTCTACACACCCTTGTGATCCATGCTGCTCTTTTTGCATGCCTTTTCTCGTTCCAAGTAATTTTTATTTATTCAGGCCATACACTGAAAAAAATGATTTTTTGGCCTTGTAATTGTTACCACGGATATTAATGTAAATTTTACAAGGATTTAATATTTCACTTCTTTTTCTTTAAAATCTCACCTTTTATTTAATGTCTTACTTGATGGTTGTTTGTAACTTTGTATCCTCACTTTTATATGTAAATTTGATCATTCATTCCAAGTAATATTTACTTAACTAATATATTGATTTTACAACTTAATACCAGAAAGTAAAATATACTTGGGTAATAGCAGTGAACCTCGCCACCTTGTGGCCACTCAGCGCATGCGTCAGAGGATCGTTTGCGCTTTTCCTCCCAGGGGCATCAAGTTTTCACTGGAGGACAGCAGATGGCTTGACTGTCATTTAACAAGAAAGTTCATGGATATGGAGCCACATGGGTAGGTTAAATGCTTAATTAACTTTGTACGTCGCCTTTGCTTATCTGTTCAAGTCAGTGTTGGAATATGGAATACTTAACGTTAGCATCAGCTAAGCTGTTTAGCCTGCCAGCTAGCTAGCTTGCTAACAACTGCAAACTTGGCATTGTGGCTCGTGGCTACTTTTTACGGTTGCAGAACAGGAGATTTGTATTTTTACTAAACCTGTAAGGCTTCATTTATGATATATATATATAAATAGAAATTTGTTTGCTCCGGAGTCCGACAGCATTAGCATGGATATCTCCTGCTGTTTATTTATTTTATTTGTTTGGCGTTAGTCCAGCAGCAGTGTCCTTTCTGTCGGGTCCTCTTTCCGCCTCCCGAACCGCTTATACCACCACAAATATTGGATATTCGGGTCCAGCCCTAGTAGACTCATGTTTATAATATATAATATGATATGTGGCAAATATCAGTAATATCTGCTCATAAACAGTTGTTGACATGCTGTTTTAAATTCAGAAAGTATGCTATTGGGGGGGGGGGGGGGTTACCCACATATGCGGTCCTCTCCAAGGTTTCTCATAGTCATTCACCGACGTCCCACTGGGGTGAGTTTTTCCTTGCCCGTATGTGGGCTCTGTACCGAGGATGTCGTTGTGGCTTGTACAGCCCTTTGAGACACTTGTGATTTAGGGCTATATAAATAAACATTTATTGATTGATTGATTGATTGATATTGGTTTCAGTTTTGTGGTTACTGTGGGAGAGTGGGATTTATTTTAAAAAAAAATAAATGATTTTTTTTAAACAAGTATTCCAATGAGAAAAAATTGCAATTTGAAATTCGGTTTCAAAAGAATTTGAAACCGAATTGCAAAATTGCAGCAACAAGCACGCCCTCTTCAGGACCTGAAAATATATCAATTGTAACTTAAACCTGTCTGGTGGGATTCGTAATTTTGGAGCAAGGTTAATTTACTTTACACCATTCGTGGTCATTTTTATGTCAAAAATATTTTAGGGGAACTTTCTGGGTCATCAGTGTTCTTCAAATAAACATTTGCTTTAATTTCTCATATTGCAACACATGGTATTTTAATGACATGTCATAATATAATTTCTCAATATATTTCACAGAATATTGAAGGACGTTGACTCTCAGGAATTTGGTCTCAACAGCTTACACAAGGTAAAATCAAATTAGTGCTGTTGAAGGTTTAAATTGAATTTTTTAATGACACCAATATGGTTTAGTTATGAGATGTTTAATTTATTTTACAGGTGCCTCAACATGAGATGGAGGTTTAAGATGTGTAGTTTGAATCAGACAAGCGAATAGGATTGTTAAAACACTATAGGTATGTATGCTCATTTTGAAGGCAGACGTTTGTGTTGATGCTCAATAGTATTATATTATACTGGGGAGACTACAGTATTAATTGTTCTAGCAAGGTGCGTGTCTTGATCAAGTTGTGTTTTTATCTTCTGTTTCAGATCAAAGAGGAGTTCAGAAGGATAACAACAGTTCATCTGGAGCGAACCTTTTTGTCAAAACTGGACACACACACTCCCAAATTCCTGGAGATATTTAGGACAAAGGGCAGGGTTGCAGGCACGAAAATCAGACCGATGCTGGATTCACTTGGCCAGGTAAAGTTACAGGAACATTAATGTAATTTGTGTCAGTCATCTTGTGTTGGGCTCATACACACTGAGCTAGCTATTACCATCTCTCTCTATCTATCTCTATCCATCTCTATATCTCTCGCTTTCTCTCTGTCTATCTCTCTCTCTCTCTCTCAAATTAAATAATTAAATTAATATAATTTAATTACATTGCCTTTTACATGGCATAGTGAACTTTGTGTATCTGTTTGCATGTTCTTTGCAATAAATTTGCTTCTCTGTTTTATAGCAACATGTTGAAGGCAGAAGAGATCTCATCATACGTTGCCTAATGGAGTTCCTTGGAGAGTCGGGAGAGGAGCTGATCAAAGACTGCCAGGTACATTCTGATGATTTTTGTCACTATAGTAAATGTATCTCTTCTCCAACCTAATACTATAACCTCTGTTCTTTGTGTATTAATGTACAGTATTTACATAAAAGTCACATGTGCCACTCTATATGAGGAAAAACATTTGTATTCAGATTAACAAATATTAGGCCATTAACTTAAATTGGCAATTAATTGCAATGTGTCCCAATTTTTCAACTGGTTCTGAATCTGAAATGTTTGAAAAGCAAATGTTTTGAAAGTATGAAAAATGGTATTTAAAACAACCTTCTGGATTTTTTAGACAATCTTGTTGAAAAAAATTATGGTTGCCTCAATTACCCAAGTGTACACTGACAAATTAAAGTGCAAACCTGGGTTAACCCAGACAAAGATCAAATAAAATAAAATCAATAGTTACCTAAATACTTCCCCAGCATTTAACCAATGCCGTGGTCTCTGTATGTATAGGTTATATGAACTGGCTGTTTTAACATCATGGATCACCTCTTGGGAACTTAAGAGAAAAAATGTGTATAATATTGACTCCTGAGCACAGAATCACATGTTTTTCACAGGATGTAGGTGAAGAAGACTCTGTTCATCATGTACTCAAGATCCTCGTCATCAGTGGAAATGCAGCACAGGAAGGCCACAATCCTGCCCATGTGTCAGTCATCGTAGAAGGAAAAGAGGTTCTGGATGTCTGCAAAACCGTGGCAAAGGCTTGCCTTCTGCTCATGGGCTTAATCTACACCATGAACTTGAGTTACCCACTGAAACTGAAATACACATTTGAAGTGTTTCAGTAGCTGTTTCTAGAGCAAGATGTTCTGAAAATGTCGCCCAAGTTACGGTCTTTGCGAAATAAACTTCTACTGTGAGTGTTTCCACAGTGTACATATACTGTTCTAGCATATAGCTGTTCTTTGGTGTGTGGAAGCAGTACATGACGCTTGTCAATGTAACTTGTTGAAAGATTTTGCTGTTGTGCTTAAAAGTTACAATTCAGGACATTTTTTTGTATCTTTTACCTGTAATTGTTCGCTTTATTGTGAATGTTGTAAAACAAAAAATCACTGTTTTATAATGTTTTGTCTGGTAATGCTGCTGGAAAAGGTGCTCTTGTTTGAAAGTATGTTATCATTTCATATTTGTAGAAGATGTGTTAAGATAATTTAATTTAATTAACAGTAGGCAATGTTAAAAATACAACACATTCATATTACAATAGTGGTGTAGGTGGTAGCTTAAACATTATGTAAATATTACTTAAATATTGCTCCGAATAAAGTAAAGAAAAACTAGTTAAATTATCCTGAAAAATGAAGCATTTTTATAAGGGGTTTGTAAGTAGATACAAAGGTAGTTTTGAGTAAAATTTACTATCAAACAGTGAGTACATTTTGTCTCTAAGAAAGAAAATCTCTAGTAATGTTTACTTGAGTGTTTTTGATTAAAAAAAATTTTTTTTGCTGGCAAGTAAACTTTACTTGACTATTTCCTAAGTAAAAGTTACAAATGATTTCTGTGTGGAAATTGTTACCTAGTTTTTTTTAAGTAAATGGCACTCCAAATTGTTTTCAGTGTAGTTGTGCAACTTTTGTTTTATGTCCATAGTTCTGCCTTTGTGCTTGTGTTTTATTTTCATAGCCACGTTTTGTACCTCTGCTGTGAGCGCCTTTTGTTTGTACTTTTTTGAGTGTTAAAATTAAATATGTATTCACCTGCACGTCATGTCTGGTCCAAATCATTTGCACCACGGAGAACAAACCACGCCATAGTCCAAGCCTTGACACATATGTATTGATATCTATAAGTTGATGTGAGACAATTCTACTTCAATATAATAATAACAATAATAATAATAATAGCATGCAGAGATATTGTGGAGAAATCAATATACTAATTTTATGCAAGTGATATGTGTAGTTGGATTTTTTTAAAAGTCCAACCATCCTTTAGGTCATATGTATATTAAAAATAACAATTGGAATGTCAATATTTGACAAATCATCATGTCAGCCCCATGGACATTGACAACTGTTGCTGAGATGAAGAAAAGCATGTTCAGTCTTTGTCCAAATCATTTATTTATTATTCCCATGTTTTATTTTGTCATGTAATGTCAAAGCACATAATCTATTGCATGACAGAAGCAGCAATATTTAAAGCTTGTGTGTAAACATCATTTTAATGCATTATTGATTCAGTATTTTTTTTACTGGTGTTTAATTTATACCTGTACCATATAAAAAATGTAAGTGGTAATAATATAATGATATTATACATTGGCTTTGCGGGTGTGCGGGTGGTAATACGAGAGAGAGAAGGTGCGAATCTGGTAACAAAAGGAGGAATAATTAATTCCCAAGAAAAACAGCACGGGGTCCATCGTCTGGCGGTGGTTTGACTTCAAGCGGGAATATATTGAACATTTATGCGGCAGAAGCATTGCTACAAAAAGTAACAGCACTGCTAATTTGTAGCATCATTTGAAAAGTCACCCGCTAGAGAATGAAGAGTGCTTCAAACTGTGGATGTCAACATCTCTGTTCGGTGCCACACCCACAAAATGCCGAAGCAACTATTTCCACATGTACACCGTAGGACATATACTATTTGATATTCAGCTCATTTTTATGTGACACTTTTTTAAATATGTTGTGTGACATCATGCACAAAAGTGCACTTTATTTGTTTTAAACTATTGTAGTGACGTTCTGTACAAAAAGTGCACTTTAATTTAGTATTGTTTTGATATGTCATCTTAGTGACATCATGCACAAAAGTGCACTCATAGCTTGTTTTAAAATGTCTCTGACAATCTTGCACTTTCTGTTTTGAAATAACATAAATGTTTGTGCCACTGCTTAATAACTGTTTAATAAATACAGTTTTGCTGAATTGACTTAGTTGTGAATTCCCTCTCTGCATGAAAGTTAAAATGAGCATATATTAATGAAGTATGAACAAGAATGTTTTAATGTAGACACATAGAATGATCATACTGCTGAGATTATATGCATCAAGTGTTAATTCAAGGCCAAGGCAAAATATCGTGACATGGCCTAAAAATATCGAGATATTAATAGAAGGCCATATTGCCCAGCCCTAATGTGCAGTCATTCCTGAAAATGGCCACACCGATGGACCCCAGAAGGTTTAGAAACAGACTGGAGGAGGATGTCGTCAAACTTATCTGTGTGTCCAAGCTAGTTCCACGCCAAGTGAACGTGTTTTTCCACCGTTGGTGACATGATTAGCGAAGAGTGGGTCAGACTTGATCCTGAAAAAGTAGACATGCTAATTTTTTGGAAGAAGAATTGTTGATTGAAGACTGTGGTGTTCTTAGTGTCATAGTGTGTGTAGTTAGTATGTTCCAATAGCAGCAGAAGTGCACTTTTTGAAGCGCTGTATTATTTTCAGTTTTGTGCCCAAGGGACTGGTTTTATTTAACACTATATTATTATTTATACACCTATTGTGATCACAGAGACTGGTTGTTTTTGTGTTACTGTATATATTTGTTTTTCTGAAAAATCCCACTTAATATACTATGGGTAACAACAGTCAATATTTATTTATTTTATTTTATTTTTTAGGGGGGTAACAACAGTCAATATTTATTTATTTATTTTATTCTATTTTTTTCTAATAAAATAAAAGTGAGCTTTTGTTAAACCAAATATTGTGTGTTTTTTTTTCCATATACAACAACCTATCTGGATTCGATAAGAGAATTGATAAGGAATCGGTTCGATAAGAGGATTCGATAATGGACTCAAACTCGATAATTTCTTATCAAACATCATCCCTATACACAAGTGGTTTTCTTGCAACAGGTCTATTCAAAGCCTTCTCTTCAAATCAACCAAATCACATATGACAATATAAGCTTAACAAATATATACAATTGACATGCACAGCATGTAAGCATAACACAATGTCCTAAAATGTAAAATGTAACCAAGTACTTTACCTTATTGGCTGAATGCTATTTGGAGGAATTAGACCATTGTTGTCAAACTCAAATACAGAGTGGGCCAGAATTTTAAACTGAACAAAGCCAAGGTTGAACAAATTAACATTTTAATAGGGACCCAAACAAGTTTTGCATTGAATATTGAACAAGCAAGGCTTATATAACTTTATAGTGACATGCAAAATTGAGTTTCAAATAATAATAATAATAATTAAAAAATATCAATGGCCTATCAAATACAATGTAAATAAAAATTGAATGCCTCTTTCCTATTTGCAGCCTTCTGAGGTAAAAATCAACATTAACTTTTTCCACAGGCTAATGGGGCGGCGTGGCGAAGTTGGTAGAGTGGCCGGGCCAGCAATCGGAGGGTTGCTGGTTACTGGGGTTCAATCCCCACCTTCTACCATCCTAGTCACGTCCGTTGTGTCCTTGGGCAAGACACTTCACCCTTGCTCCTTATGGCTGCTGGTTAGCGCCTTGCATGGCAGCTCCCGCCATCAGTGTGTGAATGTGTGTGTGAATGGGTGAATGTGGAAATACTGTCAAAGCTCTCTGAGTACCTTGAAGGTAGAAAAGCGCTATACAAGTATAACCCATTTATCATTTAAAAAAGAATAACAATGAATAAACCAACCATTCAGGACTTTAAACTGCTCAGTTTGCAACACACTGATCTAATCTGATGTGCCCAAGCCAGATACCTGCCATTTTTTCTTGGATGCTAGTTCTTTAATGTCGGGGCTCAGGCTTTGAGCTGAGGCAACCTTCATTATCGAACAAAGGTGTTCATCAGTCATTATATCTCGTAGTCCACCCGGACCAGTCTTGGGACTGCCTTTAACGTCCTCTTGGAGCTGTCGTTACGGCCGCTTTTCATCCATTCTAACAACGTGCCGGCCCAGTCACAAGAAATGTGCGGCTTCTGTATGCACACACACGTGAATGCAAAGCACACTTGATCAACAGCAATACACGTTACACTGAGGGTAGCCGTATAAACAACTTTAACACTGTTAGAAATATACGCCACACTGTGAATCCACACCAAACAAGAATGACAAACACATTTCGGGAGAACATCCGCACCGTAACGCCTCCTCTCCGGCTTCCACGGCGACGACAACGCCTCCTGCTCCGGTTTCCACGGCGATGAAGACGCCTCCTGCTCCGGCTTCCACGGGGACGACGATGCCTCCTCCTCCGGCTTCCACACCGACGACGACGCCTCCTCCTCCGGCTTCCACGGCGAAGACGACGCCTCCTGCTTGCTTCTGGACCCCCCATCCAGGTTGATGTAAAATTTCAGAGTTGGTGCTCCAAGTTCTCTGAAATTTCACCTGCTTCCTCAAGTTGTGTGCTTTCTTGGCGATTACAGCATTATGTTTGGTGAGATGCTCATTCATGTGCACATTTGTACCCTTCAGCTTCTTTCCCTGTTTAAGCAGTGCCATTTTAGATTTTCTGTTTGTGAGTTTCACTACAACAGGGGTGTCAAACGTACAGGCCAGATCAGACCCGCCAACAGGTTTTATCCGGCCCACAAGATGAGTTTGCTAAGTATAAAATTGAGCTGATATTTTAAAATAAAAGAAACTGCTTTTCTAAATGTGTCTACTGGATGTCGCAATAGCAATTATTTGCATCCCATGTTGAGACCGGGCATGACTTTAAAGGGGGCGGAGCTCAGTGCCATACTTACGCTGCTTATTAGTGATAGTAAACAAAATGTGGATTTTTACATTCATGCTTTGATCGTCAAAGATGTTGTTGGTAATGTGACTTGTGACATTTCTACCTCCCCTGACCCCCAAAAAAGTGATTTTAATAATCTGTACATTTCGTGTTGTACTTATAACTGCATGGGGATGATTTTCTGGGCGCATATGCTGAAATATATGTATCCCCTTCTAACTTCATGTGTTATTAATGAAATCAGTCCAAATTCACAAGTTTTGTTGTAGATGATGTTACATATGTACATCGGTTAAGAAAAACATTGATAACATCCTTTTTCTGTAATTTAATTTTGATATTATTATGGATTTCATCTTCTAATAGATTAAAAAATAACACCAATGGGAACATTTTAAAAGTCTGCCAGACTATATTCCACCTATTTGACTGATGAACATTATCACTTCATTTATTTAGGAAGCACTGTTGACAGCAACATGTAAGTGTAAAAAAAACGATTATGATTTGTACATTTTCAAAATTTGATTTGTCTATTTTTAAACAAAGAAAACAATCTAAAGTTGTCTTTATTTTTAAGTTATCGTGCCATGATTTTACCAGTTCGGCCCACTTGAGATAAGATTTTCTTCCATGTGGCCCCTGAGCTAAAAAGAGTTTGACAGGTGTTGTTGTTTCTTCCATTCAGTGGGATGCACACGTCAAAAGAATTAATGCCAACATCAATTTCCTTTGATTGCAGAAAGTTGACCACTTGTTGCTCTGCTGAGGCGACATCCATTTCATCTGGTTGTCCTCTGTTATCCACAGCTCTTGCGTAAGACTTTAATTTAATTTGGTGCCCTGTCACGATGATATCATTCATCCAATTATCCTGATACATTTATTCTATGATATTTTTTAGAATGATGTTGTCTTGTTGCAGAACTTTAATTTCCTGATGTATCACAATATTTTTCTCTCGGAGAATGTTCATCTCTTATTTTATTTATTTGTGTTCCTTAAGGAGATTCATCACATAATCTTTGAGACCAGTTTGCTCATTTAAGAGATTTCTTCAAAATCTCCTAGATATCACAAAGCTTCTTTTTCCCCATTCTTATTCTGGGATTGCAGACTTTCTATATTTTCTTGTCGTATTCTCATATCTTCTCTGTGATCCGAGCTTAGCTTTACTATAGCCCGTAAAAACAATGGAATATCTTGCTTCCCTCGTGTAGGACTGTATCCAGGGACTCATTTAATCCAGATGAGACCGAAGGTCCCAGGCATGTCATTTAGCTTTTGTCATTGTAGCTTTAGCAGCCCGCTAACATCGGCTGCCTCTTTTCCAGCTCGCAGCACTTTTAACTTGTATATTGTAAAAGTTCTTACCTTGCGCCGTTCAGAGATCAACTGGAGGTGTCAGCCCATCAACTGAGATCACTCCAGACATGTGATTTGAAATGAATGAAAAACACTCAAAATAAGCCGGGGATCTGGGGGCCGCATACCCATTCATCCAAATGAATCACAATGTCTGTTTCAGTCACTATGTTTGTTAGTCACTACAGTAATTGCAACTTATGTTCATTGTGGTTAGAGTGTCTGCCCTGAGATCGGCAGGTCGTAAGTTCAAACCCCGGCCGTGTCATACCAAAGACTATAAAAATGAGACCCATTACCTCCCTGCTTGCCACTCAGCATCAAACATTGGAATTGGGGGTTAAGTCACCAAAATGATTCCTGAGCGCGGCCACCGCTGCTGCTCACTGCTCCCCTCACCTCCCAGGGGGTGGAACAAGGGGATGGGTCAAATTCAAAGGGTAATTTCACCACACCTATTGTGTGTGTGACTATCAGAGGTACTTTAACTTTAACATCCACAGGAACGACACTCTATACAGTATTTACAACCTTACAAGCTTTCACTTCACAGCCACAGATGGCTCATCTTGTTATTTACATTATTTACACATTACTTTGGTTCATTAACACATTACTTTGGCATTTTTAATGGCTCTTACATGAGCCTTTCTGGCAAATTTCTGAGCAGCTTGCATTTTCCTTTTTGTTTCTGCTTTAGTGGATTCCGCCTTGGATTTTATAGCCAATTTCTGTCTCTTCGACTCCCTCTCCACTTCTAACGGCTCTAAATGTAAAAATCATAAAGAGTACAAACAATGTTTATTCTATTAGCTAACTTCCTTTATCCGAATAGCCATTTGTGATTTATAGCATGAAATAACAAATATCTTGCAGTCATGTTGTTTATGTTTCTTAATGATTCAACTATACTATGTCAAAATATAAACAGTAGAAATAATGAACAAAACGTTTTTCTTGTTCTAAAACACCAATGAAAATGAAATTTAGCATTTAGACAGGCTATACTGTAGCAAAAGTCATCACATGTCTGCCACAATTGTGTGTTCTTAAATGTGTATTCCACGTCTTCCATGTCAAGAACAGTTTTGATTTGGGCTTACCGGTACATGGTAAACAACTAAAATTAATGTGTTGGGGAATTGTTTTATCCAGACGCATACATTTGTCCAAATGTGGCCAAGTAGACGCATTGTGGCTTTCCTAGACGTTGTCTACATCGCTAAAAGAAAAATCTAAGGAAGGGAATCCCTCTGCCATATTCCACTATTTTTTTAAATATATAAATCGCCCGCTTGCATATTCCCTCTTCTCTTCTCCGACTCTTTTGTCTTCATTAAGAATGTGCGTGTCTGTTGTGATTTTCCATCCTGGTTCGATGACCCGCCCTATCTTGCCTCTGATTGGCCCGTTCGTAATGTTTTGCCCTAATCTTAACCAATCGTGACTCATCATAGTAAACCAACCAACCAATCATGGAGCTTCTTATACATAAAGCAACCAATCATCATTGATGTTTCCTGTATATGTTGTCCCCTGCCCGTGGAGTTGCTTCGCTACATAGCTTTAATTTTTAAGTTAATCATTTTTAATGGAAAACCGTAGTTTTTACCTCTGGATTATCAAAAACCGTACTCATTACGGGAAAACCGTAGTTGTTGGCAGGTATGGCAAAGTGACGGATCAAGATTTTAACACACACTGTAGGTAAAAAAACCCCAGGAAAAACTGAAAATATGTTTTTATACTGTTACGGAGTTAAAAAAGACAGATTTCCGACTATAGTCGGAAAATTACATGCCTGGATCACTCTGTATGGTCAGAAACAATTGAAAACTGCTTTAAACTTTCACTGCTCAAGCTCCGTGTGGCTTCTGGTTGCGATGCAACCGCTTTGAATTGTGGAAGGGGCCGGTGGCTTGCAACTAACAGCTCTTCCAATTCACTTAATTTGAGCAAATCTGTGCCTATTACCGGACCAAGAGCAGTTTAAGGATGTCAGGCAGCTCTTCAATAGCTGTGACCGCAATCAGTGATCAGGGAAAATAAATTGTCAAAAAAAAAAACCTGGTAGCAAAAACGGGGCTTTTTTTTTTGCCTCCCTTCCCGTTGACAGGAAGTCACTAACTGAAGTGAATCAATTCACTTGATTCACTCATCCCGAAGCACAGGAAGAGAACCTTGCTTAACAAGTCCCGCCCTCAGTAAATCAGGAACTCAATTCACGAGTCGACCGTCACGAAGCACATGCACATTAAATAAGATTACTACGTATATTACATGTTTTGCAAAGTAAACCTATCTTCCTCAAAGTGAATCCATCCAGCCATCCATCCATTTTCTACAGCTTGTCCCTCTCGGGGTCGCGGGAGGTGCTGGAGCCTATCCCAAGGTGGTATACACCTTGGACAATTTGCCACCTCATTGCAGGGCCAACACAGACAGACAGACAACATTCACACACCAGGGCCAATTTGCTGTTGCCAATCAACCTATCCCCCCTGGACCAAATAAAAAACTCAATGCGAATAACAATGAAAACAGTAGGGCGACATTACAATAAGATTTAACAGTGCAATATTATATAACAACGTTTTTTTGCCCCATTATCGCTCTGCTTTAGGGCTGGGCGATGTGGACCAAAACTGATATCCTGATATTTTTACCGAATAGTGATATACAATATATATCGGTATTTCAAACAAAATGTGCAAAGTGTTTAGTTTAAACTCAACGCCACATTACCATTACTACCAGTATCCTAACATTTAAGTTAAGTTAAGTTAAAGTTAAGTTAAGTTAAAGTTAAAGTACCAATGATTGTCACACACACTAGGTGTGCTGAAATTTGTCCTCTGCATTTGACCCATCCCCTTGTTCACCCCCTGGAAGGTGAGGGGAGCAGTAGGCAGCAGCGTTGCCGTGCCCGGGAATCATTTTTGGTGATTTAACCCCCGATTCCAACCCTTGATGCTGAGTGCCAAGCAGGGAGGTAATGGGTCCCATTTTTATAGTCTTTGGCATGACTTGGTCGGGGTTTGAACTCACAACCTACCGATCTCAGGGCGGACACTCTAACCACTAGGCCACTGAGTAGGTTAATTAATTAAGTAAGTTAAGTTAAGTAATTAATTATAGTTACTTTACCAAAAACTAATTTAACTATGAATGGAATTACTGTTTAATAAATGTGATTAATTACTAAGGAAAGAAATTCATGCGTGACTTAAAAAAAAACCTTTAAAAATCGGTCATATGCTTTTGAGAGAAGTTTCAGAACCGTGTGTGTGGGTGCCTTTTAAAGACGGTGTCTGTTGCTAAGTGACATGTGAGGTCAGCGAGGGTTTTAGTCATACTTGCCAACCCTCCCGATTTTTCCGGGAGACTCCCGAATTTCAGTGCCTCTCCCGAACATCTCCCGGGGAAACCATTCTCCCGAATTTCTCCCGATTTTCACCCGGACAACAATATTAAAGGTGTGCCGTGATGGCACTGCCTTTAGCGTCCTCTACAACATGTCGACGCGTCCGCTTTTTCACCATACAAACAGCGTGCCGGCCCAGTCACATGTTGTATGCGGCTTCTTGACATACTTGATCAACAGCCATACAGGTCACACTGAGGGTGACCGTATAAACAACTTTAACACTGTTACAAATATGCGCCACACTGTGAACCCACACCAAACAAGAATGACAAACACATTTCGGGAGAACACCCGCACCGTAACACAACATAAACACAACAGAAAAAATACCCAGAATCCCTTGCATCCCTTGGGGCGGTATAGCTTGGTTGGTAGAGTGGCCGTGCCATCAACTTGAGGGTTCCAGGTTCGATCCCAGCTTCCGCTATCCTAGTCACTGCCGTTGTGTCCTTGGGCAAGACACTTTAACCACCTGCTCCCAGTGCCACCCACACTGGTTTAAATGTAACTTAGATATTGGGTTTCACTATGTAAAGCGCTTTGAGTCACTAGAGAAAAAGCGCTATATAAATATAATTCACTTCACTCCACTTCACTAACTCTTCCGGACTACAATATACACCCCCCCCCCACCCCCACCCCCCATCTCCCAAATTCGAAGGTCTCAAGGTTGACAAGTATGGTTTCAGCTGAGCTATATTTTTTCGCTTTAGGAGTAGAGGCGGCAGTTTGTCAGCTCTGAAGGCTGTTTTGTTTCATCTTTTCACTGTATTGTATTACCTCTAGTTAATAAAGAGGAGGAGCCTGCTGTTTTGGGTTGGGCTTTCCGAGTGGCTCGGGTCCTACTTTGGCTCCCACATACCGAGAGACGAATAAATTAAACAAACACACGCACATACAGACGTATATTCATTCATGCTTACATACATACAGTACATAGTATGTATGTATGTATGTTAGTATGTACTACATACTAACATACATACACCGATACATAGGTACTGTTGCGTGTGACCAGCTCTTTCTCCAATGGGGAATTGAATTTGCTAGTCTCTCCAGGTTATTTCAATGGCACATAAGCTGAAGTTTAAATTGATCACCAGGCAGTAGTTGGTATTTTGTGGTTTATTCTCAAAGCTTTGAAAACAAACGTGAGACCAATCCAGTACAGAAGCTTGCCCAGCTAAGATCGATCTCCCCCCAAACCCACGGAAGTGCTGTTTTCTTCCATCTCTCCCTCGCTCCCACTCCCGTTGTTATGTCTACTCCCTGAGTTATCTCTGCACTCCTGAATTCCAAACTATCAGGGTCGACACTACTTGCAGATTGAAAGAACAAATTGGAAGAACACTAGCACACTAGCTGTTTTGTAATATGACTATTAAAATAAAGAAGTAACACTTAAATATGGATATATGAAAAAAATCTTCTTCCGTCAGTACATACGCAAGCACATACATACATTCACACAGTACATATATCCACACGCACATTCACTGTACAAACATACATACTGTACATACACATGCACATTTGCATACATACACTCATGCATATAATCACGTTTCATGAAACATATATTAACGAGGAAGGGAGTAGAAACAGGGCACACTGCTAAAGTTTAACTTATGTTTACCTTAACAATCTATAAGGTTAATATAGTCCGCTCCTATTTCTACCCCCTGTTATCTGCTTTCTTTTAAAATTGTTTTGTAAGTACTCATTACATATCGATCCATCCATCCATCTTCTTCCGCTTATCCGAGGTCGGGTCGCGGGGGCAGCAGCCTAAGCAGGGAAGCCCAGACTTCCCTCTCCCCAGCCACTTCGTGCAGCTCTTCCCGGGGGATCCCGAGGCGTTCCCAGGCCAGCCGGGAGACATAGCCTTCCCAACGTGTCCTGGGTCTTCCCCGGGGCCTCCTACCGGTCGGACGTGCCATAAACACCTCCCTAGGGAGGCGTTCGGGTGGCATCCTGACCAGATGCCCGAACCACCTCATCTGGCTCCTCTCCATGTGGAGGAGCAGCGGCTTTACTTTGAGCTCCCCCCGGATAGCAGAGCTTCTCACCCTATCTCTAAGGGAGAGCCCCGCCACCCGGCGGAGGAAACTCATTTCGGCCGCTTGTACCCGTGATCTTGTCCTTAACCCAAAGCTCATGACCCTAGGTGAGGATGGGAATGTAGATCAACCGGTAAATTGAGAGCTTTGCCTTCCGGCTCAGCTCCTTCTTCACCACAACAGATCGATACAGCGTCCGCATTACTGAAGACGCCGCACCGATCCGCCTGTCGATCTCACGATCCACTCTTCCCTCACTCGTGAACAAGATTCCTAGGTACTTGAACTCCTCCACTTGGGGCAGGGTCTCCTCCGCAACCAGGAGATGGCACTCCACCCTTTTCCGGGCGAGAACCATGGACTCGGACTTGGAGGTGCTGATTCTCATCCCAGTCGCTTCACACTCAGCTGCGAACCGATCCAGTGAGAGCTGATGATCCTGGCCAGATGAAGCCATCAGGACCACATCATCTGCAAAAAGCAGAGACCTAATCCTGCAGCCTCATTACATGTATGTACCGTATTTTCCAGACTATAAGCGCACTTAAAATCCTTATTTTTTTTCAAAACTTGACAGAACGCCTTATAACCTGGTGCGCCTAATGTAAGGAATACATTTGGTTGAGCTTACCCACCTCGAAGCTATTTTATTTGGTACATGGTGTAATGATAAGTGTAATCATTAGATAGGCTCCAGCGCCCCCCACGACCCCAAGCGAATAAGCGGTAGAAAATGGACGGATCGATATATAGATGTCAGTCACACATAAGAGGTAAGTGTAGACTGCAATATGACTCAAGTAAACAACACCAACACTTTATATGTTCCATTGAAAATATAGAACATTACACACGGCGCTCAAACATCTATCAAAATATTTTAGTACGACTTTGGCAAAGTACAAAGCCGCACCGTTTGCAGCATTACGACCACCGTAGCCAGGAGTGTCGCGAAGTTATACATTACTGTGCTTCGCCATAATATTACAGTGTGTGTATAAGGACCCCAAAATGGCCCCTGTCAAAAGACACCCTTACGACGCGGACTTCAAACGCAAGGCTATCGGTCACGCAGTAGAACTTTGGAATAGAGCAGCTGCGAGATAATTCAACATTAATGGATCAATGGTACGGAAGTGGAGGAAGCAAGAAGAGGACCTGGGCCAAGTAAAGAAGACCACACAGAGTTTCCACGGGAACAAAGCAAGATGGCCACAGTTAGAGGACAAAATTGAACAGTGGGTTATTGAACAGAGAGAAGCAGGTAGAAGCGTCTCTACAGTCTCTATTCGACTGAAGGCAACAGCATTACCACGGGACATGGATATTAATGACTTTCGAGGAGGTCCTTCTTGGTGCTTTTGTTTTATTAAAAGACGTAATTTCTCTATCCGCACACAAACTACCATCTCGCAGCAGCTGCCAAAAGATTACGTAGAAAAGCTAGGCATTTTCTGCGCATACTGCAAAAACGAGATCACTGAAAAGAAGATACGGCCAGAGCACATCATCAACATGGACGAGGTTCCCCTTACCTTTGATATCCCCGTGAACCGCAATGTGGAGAAAACGGGGACCAGAACAGTGTCTGTCTGTTCCACTGGAACGAGAAGTCATCCTTCACTGTAGTTCTCGGTTGCCAGGCTAATGGCCAGAAACTTCCACCCATGGTCATTTTAAAGAGGAAAACTTCACCAAAATAAACGTTTCCACCCGGCGTCATCATCACAGCTAAACCAAAGGCCTGGATAGACGAGGAAAAGATGAGCGGGTGGCTGAGAGAAATCTCCGTCCCTCTTGATCTGCAACTCCATGCGCGCCCATCACACCGTTGCTGTCAAAAACCACGTGAAGCAAACTAATTCGGAGCTTGCCATCATTCCGGGTGGATTAACTAAATAACTCCTGCCGCTGGATATTGGTTTCAACAAGGCATTCAAAATTAAACTGAGAGCTGCGTGAGATCAGTAGATGACAGAAGGCAAACACACATTCACAAGGAGACAACTCCGGGCGACTTCCGCCACTATATGCCAATGGATCGTGGATGCCTGGACTAAGGTATCAGTGTCAACTGTGGTCAGAGCTTTTACAAAGACAGGAATCATCTCTGAACTGCGAGCTAACAGCAACGACACTGACTCGGATAATGGGGAGAGTGATTTGGGCATGTTGGATGCCGTACTCGCCCAACTGTTCAACTCGGACACTGAGGATGAAGAATTTGAGGGATTTGTGGACGAGGAATAAACTACAAAAAGTGAGTGTATTGTTGAGTATTTTACATGTCACAACTGAACAAAGTTAGGAGTTATTGTGAATACGCTCATTAACGTTTGAACAATACTGAGAGTTATTGTGAACACGCTTAATAAAGTTTAACTGACTGACTTATCTGACTGTTTTGTTTCGCTTAATGCACTTTATAGTCCGGTGCGCCTTGTATATGAAAAAAGATAGAAAATAGACCATTGACAATGCGCCTTATAATTGGGTGCACCCTATGGTCCGAAAAATACGGTATTGTTGCATTCGAATCGATTGTAATGTCGATAGTAGAGGTGAATATTATTATTATTCATTATTAATAGTGTTATTTCTACTGGTATTTGTTTTGCTCCAATTGTAGTGCAATAAAGTTAATCGTCATTTCTGTGTTATTACTATCTACTTCATTAACTGGTTCTTTGTTATGGTTTTTGGTATCATATTTGTATATATCATATTTGCTGATGTTGTTTTGTTGTTGTTGTTTTTTTTTCTTATTTTGATCCTTTTTAACATTTGTTCACTATTTGTGAATCAGTTAAAGTCAAATATTTTATAAATGACAATGATTCAGTGAGACAAAAGGGTTCTTTCACTCAGCGTAAACGAGTTTGTCAAGCACCAGCATCCGCCGAATATGGAACAGCAAATGATTCAACTCGGGCAGTAACTGGAAAGTACAGTTAATTTGAGGCAGAAAAATATTTGTTGCTGTTTTTATGGGGCTAATACATTTATACAAATGTACAGTAACAGTTGCAAAATGAGTTACATATTACTAAGGTTGTATAGTACCGCGATACTAATGAATCATATTCGGTACTAAACCGACTCTGAAAAGTACCGGTCCCCCACCCACTGTTGTCGTCATCACGCCGTGTCTTTGCTGGTTTACGAGCAGAGGAGAATGTTCAGCAACGCACAATCACGGAGTACTTACAAACAGACAATGTGTGTAGACAGAAAAGGGAGAATGGACGCATTTTGGCTGAAAAACTAACGATAAAGGTGAAGCTATTACACTGAAACGCCCTCAGGAAGAGGTGCTTTAAAACATGGCTAGCTAGCTAGCGGCTAAAGTCTGCAGTGTTGTAGCGACTTCTAAATCACAACTCCTCGCCTCCATGGCAACAAATAAAGTACGTTTCTTACAAGTATCATCCCTGTAGGACGTGGAATAGCTAAACATGTTTCACTACACACCGTAGCTCACCGACGTCAAAATGTAAACAAACGCCATGGGTGGATCTACACCTGACATTCACTGTAATGATACCAAGTACAGGAGCGTATCTTGTCGATACTAGTATGATTACATTGATGTTTTTTCGTTTTCTTTAAATGTATATTATGTTTATAAACTTAGGAAATATGTCCCTGGACACATGAGGACTTTGAATATGACCAATGTCCCACTGTTGTCGTCATCACGCTGTGTCTTTGCTGGTTTACGAGCAGAGGAGAATGTTCAGCAACGCACAATCACGGAGTACTTACAAACAGACAATGTGTGTAGACAGAAAAGGGAGAATGGACGCATTTTGGCTGAAAAACTAACGATAAAGGTGAAGCTATAACACTGAAACGCCCTCAGGAAGAGGTGCTTTAAAAAATGGCTAGCTAGCTAGCGGCTAAAGTCTATCCGCAGTCTGCAGTGTTGTAGCGACTTCTAAATCACAACTCCTCGCCTCCATGGCAACAAATAAAGTAAGTTTCTTACAAGTATCATCCCTGCAGGACGTGGAATAGCTAAACATGTTTCACTACACACCGTAGCTCACCGACGTCAAAATGTAAACAAACGCCATGGGTGGATCTACACCTGACATTCACTGTAATGATACCAAGTACAGGAGCGTATCTTGTCGATACTAGTATGATTACATTGATGTTTTTTCGTTTTCTTTAAATGTATATTATGTTTATAAACTTAGGAAACATGTCCCTGGACACATGAGGACTTTGAATATGACCAATGTATCGACTGTAACGGCTTGGTATCGAATCGATACCCAAGTTTGTGGTATCATCCAAAACTAATGTAAAGTATCAAACAACAGAAGAATAAGTGATTATTTTATTTTAACAGAAGTGTAGATAGAACATGTTAAAAGAGAAAGTAAGCATATATTAACACGTAGATTAATAATTAATTTTCTTCCACTTGTCCTTAATAATTTTGACAAAATAATAGAATGGAAAATGACATAATATGTTACTGCATATGTCAGCAGCTAAATAAAGAGCCTTTGTTTGCTTACGTACTACTAAAAGACAAGTTGTCTTGTATGTTCACTATTTTATTTAAGGACAAACTTGCAGTAAGAAACATATGTTTAATGTATCGTGAGATTTTTTGTTAAAATAAAGCCAATAATGAATTTTTTTGTGGTCCCCTGTATTTAAAAAAGTATCGAAAAGTACCGAAAAGTTTCGAAATCCATTTGGTACCGGTACACTACATATTACTAGGTTTCTTTTTTTAAGTAAGCTAGCTGAGCAGGGGTGAGTCATTGAATGAGTTAATGGCGATGAAAACCTGTGAGTCCTGATTCAGTAAAAAATTACGGGTTCAATTACGATTCATTCACGACTCGCCCATCACTAGAGACCAGCCTCCCCTCTGAATCTGCAAGCCCTCATAAACTGAGTTGTGCGTTGCGTAGAATTACTCAAAGATACCGTATAAGAAAGTTCAATTCAAGTGATTGATGCCTGAAAACAATCAATACTGACCTTAAGAAATTAAACAGTGTTGGTAACATTTGTCATAGTTAAAGCATTCTCACATTCACTTAACAATGCACTCTGTTGGGTTGTCAGGGTGTATCCAAATTACCAGTCGGTATGGTGTGATATAGTTTGGGAATTATTTATCAACATTAAAAATGTATGTGGGAGATGTTGTCACAGCAAGCTGTTTGGTAACCAGCAGGCGAAAAGAGAAAGCACATAAAGGGAGGGCTGTGCCTTTATTTCACACATGGGGTAAGTGTGATAACGCTACGCTGGCAGCAGAGTTTTAGGATGATACATATATGTTTAGAAGAACAAAATATGTTGTATAGACAAGCAGAGACTGATTGTGCAAGTCTCATTAGCCTGTGGTGAGTTATGGAAGTTATGGAGTATTACGTGACAAGTGTCACAGATGTAATTGATACTTAGACATCAAGCTACAGTGTAAACCAGGGGTGGGCAATTAATTTTCACCGGGGGCCGCATAAGCAACCCGAGCACTGCTGGAGGGCCACACAACAATATTTCCATTAAATTTTGCTCAATATTATTTTTGATATACCGTAAGATAAATATTAATGATGATAATAATAATAATAATTAATAATAATAATAATAATTTAATTTAACCTAACTTAACTTTATACAAAAGCAGATTGCTTTTGATGGTCACTTTATCCTGCATTATCCAACATTTTTCCCCATCAGATTTGGACAACCATCTGTTGTTAAAAATAGTTTTTAATCATATTTATTTTATATTGTTTTTTATATTGGTTTTATATGTAATTGTTTTTTCTTTTTATTCAGTCATTGGTGGAGCTAAGGATAATATTTGAATATTGTTTTTAATATTGTTGTGCAGCACTTTGGAAACATTTTGTTGTTTAAATGTGCTATATAAATAAAGTGGATTGGATTGTCACACCTGCCAGCTTGTCCCAACACGCATTTACCTATGTGAACAAGTCATTACCTGTGGTTGTCTCTTTAATTGATTGCATGGCTGCCAGCTACTCCGTGATTTGAAAGTCTGCAGTTATCCCACGTAAGAAGAAGAGCAGCTGGGCGGTGTCACGTACATCAGAGCTCTCATCCAAAGTTAGCGAAAAACAGTGCAAGTCTCCGGGCATACAGCGCAACAAAGTCCAATAAGCACTCCTTAATAAACTCTCCGTCAGAAAACGCCTTACTTTTTCTGGCGCTTTTGTGAGAAATGACGAAACTTGTCCTGACGGCTGCATCTCTGGGGGTGTGAAATATGGCAAAAAGTCCTTGTTGGGTTTGCAGTTTTACCATCAACGCATCGGCACAGACACATTCCGGTATTTTCCCTCGTGTTTCTTCGTGTAGTGGCGATTCAAATGATATTCTTTAAACACATCAAGGTGTGTACCAAAAATTAAGCACACGGCTTTACCATTAATTTATGTAAAGAAATACTTGGCAGTCCATGTCTTGTTGAAAACACGCCATTCGTCATCAACTTTTCTTTTTTTAGCGTCTCATCACTCGTCTCTATGCACCTTCACTCACAGGTTCCCCCCGGACATACGGCATAAATAACACATTTCAAAATAAAAGCAGCACAGTTGTATTGCGCGCACGACATAGATGTTTTTTAAACTTTATTTTGTAATTTGTGATTGCGCCGTTCAATTCACTCACAATCGCACACGCGCATACGTCCACACGGAAGCAATACAAATAACGCTTTTCAAAACCAAAGCAGCACCGTTGTATTGCACACTCGACATAGATACTTTTTGAAATGTATTTTGTAATTTATGATTTGCCTCACGCGGGCCGGACAGGGATGCGCAAAGGGCCGGATGCGGTCCGCGGGCCGTACAATGCCCAGGTCTGGTGTAAACAGAGAATCCTTGTTGATCTTATACTCTTCCCATGTTTTCTTCTTCATAACACTGGCATAATGCAATCTCTATCTCCCTTCTCTTTTTCATTTCCACCTTTTTATCTCTCCCGAAATCATCTCTGCACTTTTTTCATCAGTTCCATCTCTGAGGAGCCAGATGTATTTCTTGTATGATTTATTCAGATGAGGAGATTGGGACTTGGAGACCGTGCTGCAGGCTGCATGCACTCTGCTTGTGTTCTTGTATTAAGAGTTTTTCCTCATGAATCATACAGTGATGTTTTGACTGAAGAACATTGCATCATCCGTGTGTATTTAGTGACATAATTTCATTGTGGTCGCCATGCTTACCAGGTCCAGCTAAATAGGATAGTGGTCTGCAAGCTCAATGATGATTCTTCCAAGACACACCCATAGCTCACAAGAAATGCTCACAAGTGATGTAAAGAACCAAAGTCAGGTCAGACAATTGAGAGTGGGAGTGTCTGTCCATGGGACTGGACAGACAGCTAAGTTAACAACTTCACAGGGAGAGGTTGGGTCTCAATCTTAAAGATTTGGGAAGATACTCTGATTAAGAGCTGCCTATTTTCACAGTTACTGGCAATCAGTTGCCTTAAAACTTTCAGTTCAGGTGTCAGTTTATTTCGAACATGCATACGATACAATATAAGGCATCACACATTTCCAGTTGTTTCATTACAGCACGCCCGAAAAGTAGTAGGAAAAAGCAGGCTTTATTTATTCCTACCCCTTTTCATATCATAGCAATTTCATCCCAATTCCTTGTTTTCTTTTTGTGACAGAACAGTAAATAAATACATAATAAATAATACACCACAGTCAGTAAACAAGTTTTAAATACATAAGTGATCATTATCTCAAAAAAAAAAAAAAGGTTGAAGATGTTCAACATAATTGTTCTTCTTTGTACTTTGTGAACACTTGTAGTTTGAACAGTCTCTTAAAGGCCTACTGAAACCCACTACTACCGACCACGCAGTCTGATAGTTTATACATCAATGATAAAATCTTAACATTGCAACACATGCCAATACGGCCAGGTTAGATTACTAAAGTGCCATTTTAAATTTCCCGCGAAATATCCTGCTGAAAACGTCTCGGTATGATGACGCCTGCGCGTGACGTCACGGATTGTGGCCAGCTATTAAGTCGTCTGTTTTCATCGCAAAATTCCACAGTATTCTGGACATCTGTGTTGGTGAATCTTTTGCAATTTGTTCAATGAACAATGGAGACAGCAAAGAAGAAAGCTGTAGATGGGAAGTGGTGTATTAGCGGCCGGCTGCAGCAACACAAACACATAGCCGGTGTTTCATTGTTTACATTCCCGAAAGATGACAGTCAAGCTTTACCATTGGCCTGTGGAGAACTGGGACAACAGAGACTCTTACCAGGAGGACTTTGAGTTGGATGCACAGACGCGGTACCGTGAGTACGCAGCTGAGGCTTCCAAACATTTGATCGCGTGCCCGCACGTGCGTGCCGCTATGTGCATGTCACGTACGTAACTTTGGGGACTTTGGGGAAATATATGTGCTGTATGAACTTTGGTGAGGTGAACGGTACTTTGGGCTGTGGGATTGAGTGTGTTGTGCAGGTGTTTAAATTGTATTGGCGGGTTATATGGACGGGAGGGGGGGGGGGGGTGTTTGTTATGCGGGATTAATTTGTGGCATGCCCTCTAGTGCTTCACTCTCACTTTCCTCATCCACAAATCTTTCATCCTCGCTCAAATTAATGGGGAAATCGTCACTTTCTCAGTCCGAATCGCTTTCGCTGCTGGTGGCCATGATTGTAAACAATGTGCTGATGTGAGGAGCTCCACAACCGGTGAGATCACGCGCATATTGTCTGCTACTTCCGGTACAGGCAAGGCTTTTTTATCAGCGATCAAAAGTTGCAAACTTTATCGTTGATGTTCTCTACTAAATCCTTTCAGCAAAAATATGGCAATATCGCAAAATGATCAAGTACGACACATAGAATGGACCTGATATCCCCGTTTAAATAAGAAAATCGCATTTCAGTAGGCCTTTAAACTGAATCATATTGGTGCTTTGTTTGATTTCTTTGGTTAATCCATTCCACAATTTAATTCCACATACGGATATGCTAAAGCAGGGGTCCCCAAACTTTTTGACTCGGGGGCCACATTAAGTTAAAACAATTTGGCCGGGGTCCGGGCTGTATGTATATATATATATATATATATATATATATATATATATATATATATATATATATATATATATATATATATATATATATATATATATATATATATATATATATATACATATATACATACATATATATATATATATATATATATATATATATATATATATATATATATATATATATATATATATATATACATTATATATACATTAAAAGTTTGGGGTCACCCAAACAATTTTGTGGAATAGCCTTCATTTCTAAGAACAAGAATAGACTGTTGAGTTTCAGATGAAAGTTCTCTTTTTCTGGCCATTTTGAGCGTTTAATTGACCCCACAAATGTGATGCTCCAGAAACTCAATCTGCTCAAAGGAAGGTCAGCTTTGTAGCTTCTGTAACGAGCTAAACTGTTTTCAGATGTGTGAACATGATTGCACAAGGGTTTTCTAATCATCAATTAGCCTTCTGAGCCAATGAGCAAACACATTGTACCATTAGAACACTGGAGTGATAGTTGGTGGAAATGGGCCTCTATACACCTATGTAGATATTGCACCAAAAACCAGACATTTGCAGCTAGAATAGTCATTTACCACATTAGCAATGTATAGAGTGTATTTCTTTAAAGTTAAGACTAGTTTAAAGTTATCTTCATTGAAAAGTACAGTGCTTTTCCTTCAAAAATAAGGACATTTTAATGTGACCCCAAACTTTTGAACGGTAGTGTATATATATATATATATATATATATATATATATATATATATATATATATATATATATATATATATATATATATATATATATATATATATATATATATATATATATATATGTATTCCTCGCGCAATAATTGACTGAAAGAGCGCGCCCTTGCCGCTGATGATGTCACGTTATCGGTGGGAAAATGCATTTTTGACAATATGATTTGCCTGAGCGGCTAGGAGACACAGAAAGTAACAAGCGGTGGGAAAATGCATTTTTGACAATATGATTTGCCTGAGCGGCTAGGAGACACAGAAAGTAACAAGCGGTAGAAAAATGGATTAGAAAGGACAGATTTTTTTTTTTAAACTATAAAAAAATATATGTATACATCAATTTTTTTTTAACTTGGGCCAGATTTTGGACGGTCGGGTCGTAGTTTGGTGACCCCTGTGCTAAAGGTTTTAAGTGTTGTACGCGCATATAAATGTTTTAAATTAGATATTCCTCGAAGGTTATATTTCTCCTATTTTGTTGAGAAGAATTGTTGCACATTCTTGGGTAGCAGGTTGAAGTTTGGTTTGTACATAATTTTAGCTGTTTGCATATGCACCAAATTGCTGAATTTCAATAATTGTGATTTAATAAATAAAGGGTTTGTATGTTCTCGATATCCAACATTAAGTATTATTCTAATATTTTTTGTAATATCGTTAGTAAATGAAGCGTACATTTGTAGTTGTTTCTCCATATTTCTACACAATAACTCAGATATGGTAACACTAGCGAGCAGTAGAGAATATGGAGTGATTTTTGGTCCAGAACATGTTTTGCTTTATTCATTATTGACATGTTTCTTGCTATTTTATGTTGTATATTTTTTCTATGAGGTTTCCAGTTCATTTCATCATCTTTTATTACACTCAAAAATGAGGCTTCTGTTGATGAATTAATAGGATGGTATTGAACAGGCTGTTTTATTTTTCCACCCCGTTTCTACTTCTGAAGTCCTGGGTGAACTTCGCAAGCTGGATCCAAACAAATCTATTGGCTATAACCAGTTCAATATCATGTTTTTAAAAGTAGCTGCTAACATTATTACTGCCCCAATGACACATGTATTTCCCTTGTTTAGCTTACCCTTCTGACTTGAAATCCACTACAATCTTCCTCCTTTTCAAAGGTGGATCTGGCTCTAACCCAACCTGCTACATGCTACATCCATCATAGACTGGCCAAAGTTCTAGAGAGATTAGTTTACAAATGGCTAACTAATAATTTCCTGTCAAATTTGCAGTCAGGGTTCAGAATTGGCCACAGATACATCATCGCCCCTTTATATCATCATTTCCATAGACAATAAACAGGTCTGCATCGCTGTCTGTGGCCAAGGCCTTTGTATCAGTAGATCACAACATCCTCTTAAATAGACTATTTAGTATTGGCTTGTCCAAGAGATACATCAACAAATTTATCTCAATTACCGACGAGTAAAGTCTGAAAATGCTGTCCGCCATTCAGTCACCCTTGTTTCTTCTGGGGTGCTTTTTTCCACCCACTATTGTACTCTATATAAACTGATAGAGATGATTGTCTTAGTTATGCTGCAGCAAAAGACTGTAATTCCCTTCAACACTCCCTCAAACTTACAACTCTTCCGTCATTCCATTTCTTCAAACAGAAATCGCAACTGACCTTAACTAATTACTGTGCATGTCAATTTCCCTTCTGGCCAACAAATTTAGCTGAACTGCACAAATTTTGTCAAGAGAAGTGGTCAGAAATTCAACCAGAAGCTTGTGGATGGCTACCAAAAGCGCCTTATTGCAGTGAAACTTGCCAAGGGACATGTAACCAAATATTAATATAGCTGTATATATTTCTGTTTGGGTCACATTTTCAGCAGACCCATAATACATTCATAAAATAACCCAACTTAATGAATGTTTTCATGACCAACAAGTATGTGCTCCAATCACTCTATCCCAAAAAAATAAGAGTTGTAGAAATTATTGGAAACTCAAGACAGCCATGACATTATCTTCTTTACAAGTGTATGTAAACTTTTGACCATGACTGTATGTTAGTAGGTATTTATGTCGTTTTTGACATATTTGTCTTTTCTTTTTGGTCCTATTGTTGTCGTAATCATAATTATTTTTGTTTTTTGTTTTTGCTGGGCCATTTTGCCAAGTTGTCATTTTAAAGGAGGAACTTATCTCAAATGATCTTTCGTGGTAAAATAAAGGTGAAATAAAATAAATAACTGGGTAAATAAATACATTCTTTGCATTCATATTTTCTATGGCAGTGAGACGGGGGTGTACCGATCTGATAATAATATCGAAAAAAAATAAAATAAAAAGATGTGTAATGGAATATATCACCATATACAATATGTCCATTCCATTCCTGCTACAGCAATTCCATACAGCAGCGACCAGAGCCAGCATGCTGAGCTCACGTGATCACAACAACAGTCGTGTACTAGCAGCAAGTAGCTGAAGTGATGTCAGATGTGTGGCTTTCGTTTAAGCCCGAAAAAGATGTTGCAGCTGAGTGCAAAACGTTTTGGGAAGGTCTTAAAATTTGGATACATGCATTCAAGTCGCAATTTCCTGTGTTGACGCAACTCTTCAGGGTCGCTGTATACTGATTTCCCACAATACACTTTTTAAGTGAGAAAGTAAGTACTATGCCTAAAAAAACTAAATTGTGTGGCAATCCTTCATGTTCTTGTTCTTTGTTGCCAGTATGGATGTAAAATGGGTCTGAAATGTTATTCATTATGGTCTTAAAAAGTCTTACATTTGGCTTGTTGGAATCTGCGGATGACTACAAAATAACACAAGTATTTATTATATGGCATCAGATTGGTATTGGCCAATTCTCAAGGCTGCAATATCGATATGGTATCAGATGTGACAATAATGCTGTTGAAACACACCATACTGAGACTGTACTGGTCCTGTATGTTTTACTGGTAATTTACCAGTACCTTTCTTGTCGGAACTACAGTATCTGTATGTCTAAACTGCAAGTAAAACATGGAATGAGTCCCTATGTTATAATCTGTGTTCAGTTGCTGGCTTCAGTTATTAGACCAGGCTTAGCCTATTTTAGGATCTAGTTGCTTCCCACATGCTGTTAAAGCACATATGGCACTACTGAAAAACTGCCGTGGGTGGGATTATCAATTAATGGCTGCTCTCTTCACTTTGTATTTATATACAATAAATCAGTCACCGAAGTTACATCTAATTTGGTAAGAGGCACTTTGTGCAAGGATTATAAAATGTGTAACATTAGTAACTAGATGAAGCAATTTCTGTACAAATTGCTTATAAATGCCCCAATACTGAACTGAAATGGTGATGGAATGTAGTATGAATGTAAAAACTGTTTGAATGTTAAAGTGCTGACGCTGAACTGAAATGTTTTTTGAATGCATGATGAGTGTAGAAATGGCTTGATTGAAATGTTAATGGAATGTAAAAATGGTTTGAAAATTGTAATAGGTCAACAGTTAAAATGGTTTGAGAAGTGAAGAGCATCAGCTGTACTAAGTTGTAGTATGAATCTCAAAATGCTAAATGTTAGTATAGTTAGAAAAGTTGGCATACTTGAAGAGGTTACAAAGTAACGTAATCTATAAACTGTAGCTTTAATGTATCCCATTGGCCTCAATGCTGGCATGAAAAGTTAGCATTTAAACAGGGGAACAGCTAGAATACTTTGAACATGGCCCCAAGTAACTAAATATGTGACTATTAGGTCAAAACATATAAAATTAGCTAAAATGCTAGCATGCTAACATTTTAGGCTAACGTTAACGGTAGAACAGCTGACATACCTCTAAGATTGCACTAAGTAACGAAACCCATGATTATTTGATTCAAAACGCACAAGATTAGCTAAAAAGCTAGCATAAAACATAAGCCTGCTAACTTGTGAATAAGGGCTGTCATACTTTTGAGATGACACCAAGGAACAGGATCAATGACTATCAGGTTAAAAAGTACAAAACTCGCTTAAATGCTAGCATAAAATGTTAGCATGATAACATTAGCATACTAACAGGGGAGCAGCTAGGATACTTCTAAAATGGTGCCAAATTACAAAATCTGTGATTATCATAATAAAATATACGGGGGACTTCTGGTTGGTATTATGGGGGACTTCGGTTGGCTATGGACAGTGCAGGACGTGTTTAGCGGGAGCTCTGTGGAAATGTGACCTTTTAATGTTTTATTGGTATTTTTGTTAACTTTAGCCGTCAACTCTACCATGTTTTTTTACTAACCTGTCTTGTAGAGCTTATTTTTTGTAAATTTCCTTGCGAATTCCGCCATGTCTGGCCGAGGGAAATCCAACAAGCCAACTCCAACTCAAAGCCTCGTGCTTCTCTGGACCCAGATAGCATGGAGGAGTCAGTCGTCAACTCTGCCCTTTTTAAGAGCATAAACCAAAAGACGAAATGCAACATTTTTTACAATCTTAAATCTGTTGTCAGAGGAGAGATAGTGGTTCTTATGGAGTCATTGAAAAGCATTCTTTCATCCCATTGCGGGGCCATTACAAGGCTGGAACTCACGGCTAGTGCTAACGCGCTATCCGATCTCCCCACTAGCGACAACAGTGCCACAGAGGATCTCCTCTCCAAAAAATATGAGGATCTGGAGGGCCAGATCCTCATTGAACATTGAACTAATGTCCAAGTTGTGGGCCTCCCTGAGTGCTGTGAGGGTCTCCGTCTGAACGAGTTCACAGCTCGGTTTTTGCAGGAGGTCCTGAAGCTTGGACACAAGCCCATCTTGGACTACGCCAGGCCTTTGAATGGTGAACCCCCTCGGCTGCCTGTTGTACAGGTAAAATTATTTGAAGTCCGGAAACAGATTTTGCGAAGGCCGGCTGATGCTTCTTCACTCTCCTATATGGGCAAGAGGATTTCAATTTTCCCCAACTTCACGCCGGCTGTGGCATGGAGATCTGCCTGTACGGCGGTGGAGAAGAGGCTACATTCACGTCCCAACGTGAAGTTTGGATATCTCTTTCCCGCGCCGTTGCGGATTATTTATCCAACAGCCAAACTCACAGATTCGATGATTCGACAAAAACATTGAAATAGGAGTTGCCCTAGGTTTTTGCATCTTATTTGTCCAGCTTCCATACTCGTTTTTACACACTTTTTACAAGAAATACATTGACAGCAAACTCCATAGCTTGCTTGCTTGTGCGCTAGCTCTCTTGAGACTCTTATTTTGTTTGCGTAGGCAGGACAGAGCAGCACTTTTATTGTGAAGACAGGAACTGTGCAGTTGGTCTTCAGCAGGTACGGCGCGAGTGTCGAAATAGAAAGTGTTTCTTGCCTTCCTACCGGTCGTTTTTTATTAATACTGCGCTCGCAGCAGCCAGCGTCATCTCACAAGATCCTCGGGTGCTGTGAATGTCAATCAAGTGACTAAAGTGACGTCATAGTGAAGATTGATGATCACTAATTTTTAGGTCTATTTTTTTTTTGTCAAAAAAACTCAATAAATTTGTAGTATTATGGTGTTTATCATGGCATTAGGATTAGCCTAGTGAAATAAACAAACCAACAAAACACACGAACAATGAACCAGCGAGAAACACAGAGTGAGGCTCCTCGGAATCAAACGTAAGCAAGGAGCTCTGAAAACAGAAACTAAATCACAAACATAGAACTAATCACGAACCTAAGGAACCAGCCCAACAAAAACAAGACAGTACATGGCCAGTAGTGACTGGCCATGACCAGAACGGGTTTCAGTTCTGGTACATTTGTGGCAATCTCAAGGTACTACTGCTACTAGAGTAAACTGTTTTTCAACCAAAATGTTTGGTTTAGGAGATTACAAAGAAAAGAGGGCAATCATTTTGGCTCATGCAGTTTGAAAGGCCTTTGCTTCGATGTGTGTTCTGAGAAGCGTGTGTTAAAGCAGTTGGAGCCAGGAGTGGTGGAACATTAAAGGCCTACTGAAACCCACTACTACCGACCACGCAGTCTGATAGTTTATATATCAATGATGAAATCTTAACATTATAACACATGCCAATACGGCCGGGTTAACTTATAAAGTGACATTTTAAATTTGCCGCTAAACTTCCGGTTCGAAACGCCTCTGAGGATGACGTATGCGCGTGACGTAGACCGGCGAACACGGGTATGCCTTTCACATTGAAGCCAATACGAAAAAGCTCTGTTTTCATTTCATAATTCCACAGTATTCTGGACATCTGTGTTCGTGAATCTGTTTCAATCATGTTCATTGCATTATGACGAAGGAAGCTGAGCAAGCAAAGAAGAAAGTTGTCGGTGCGAAATGGACGTATTTTTCGAACATAGTCAGCCACAACAGTACATGTTGTGGCTGTTGGAGCTTCTTTGTTTACATTCCCGAAAGATGCAGTCAAGATGGAAGAACTCGGATAACAGAGACTCTAACCAGGAGGACTTTTGACTTCGATACACAGACGCCTGTAGAGAACTGGGACAACACAGACTCTTACCAGGATTACTTTGATTTGGATGACAAAGACGCAGACGTGCTACTGTGAGTATGCAGCTTTGGCTTCTAAACATTTGATCGCTTGACCGTATGTGCGCAACTTTTTTTTGCGTATGTACGTAACTTTTTTTAAATATATAAGCTTTATGAACCTTGGGTTAGGTGAACGGTCTTTTGGGCTGAGTGATTGTGTGTGTTGATCAGGTGTTTGAATTGTATTGGCGTGTTCTATGGAGCTAGGAGCTAGCATAGGAGCTAGGAGCTAGCATAACACGTAGCGTACCGTACGTGCGCGTCACGTACGTAACTTTTTAAAAATATATAAGCTTTATGAACCTTGGGTTAGGTGAACGGTCTTTTGGGCTGAGTGATTGTGTGTGTTGATCAGGTGTTTGAATTGTATTGGCGTGTTCTATGGAGCTAGGAGCTAGCAGAGGAGCTAGGAGCTAGCATAACAAACACGCAGGTGTTTTTATGCAGGATTAATTTGTGGCATGTTAAATATAAGCCTGGTTGTGTTGTGGCTAATAGAGTATATATATGTCTTGTGTTTATTTACTGTTGTAGTCATTCCCAGCTGAATATCAGGTCACCCCCGGCTCTCACAGCATCTTCCCTATCTGAATAGCTTCAACTCCCCACTAGTCCTTCACTTGCACTTTACTCATCCACAAATCTTTCATCCTCGCTCAAATTAATGGGGAAATTGTCCCTTTCTCGGTCCGAATCTCTCTCACTTCATGCGGCCATCATTGTAAACAATAGGGAACTTTGCGTATATGTTCAACTGACTACGTCACGCTACTTCCGGTAGGGGCAAGCCTTTTTTTTATCAGATACCAAAAGTTGCAATCTTTATCGTCGTTGTTCTATACTAAATCCTTTCAGCAAAAATATGGCAATATCGCGAAATGATCAAGTATGACACATAGAATAGATCTGCTATCCCCGTTTAAATAAAAAAAATTCATTTCAGTAGGCCTTTAAGGTGAGTTCTAAAACTTCTTCTTCTCGACTGTTTTCTTCTCAGTCGTACAATATTTATTTTCACAATTGCCTGTTTTGGCGAAAAACTATGATGATTGTTGCTTTTTGATGACGTATATTTAGGATGAAGGTGACCCAATGGTTCAGACTGCATTGGATACATATCTGATTTGTATCCACATTCAAAAGAGTTCTGGGTCCGATTAGAAAAAAATTAAATTGCACTATTTACATAGAAAAAACAAGACAGAAATTTGTGTAAAAAAAATGTAATTTACCTGCAGCGTGAACATAGCCTAAGTCTATGAGCATGGACTGATGAAGCCTGCAGTCTAGTTGCGATCAATTGAATGTCCTGAAAAGATCTTTGTAATATCATTATTTTGTCAAAATACACCAATCAGTTTAAAGATTTGAGATGTAGAGAATAATTTCGCCACACCTAGTGTGTGTGTGACAATCATTGGTAAAATAATTAAAATTACAATGGGCATCCATGCATGTTCTCCCTTTGTAAACTGATGCTTGTCCTGACACGAGGTGAATTATTGTATACTTTCATAAGCCAGGTTAGAAAATGGTCCATAAATAATAGGCAATTTACACTCTGGCTTTTTCTGTGTCTAATGAAAGGGTTGTGGCCTCCTTATTCTCTTTGTTGCAGTAATCAAGCAGATTAATGACTGTGATTATCATCTGAATTTTTTTCAAGTCAATGGGCTACTGCTTTGCATATAATCCATGTTCATGAGAGATTTTGGGCGATAACTCGATGAGTGTGTTTTTTTTTTTTAATCAGGTTTGAATAATAGGATGATGTTCGCAGACTTTGTTTGTCGGGCTTAGGGCAGTGTCCTTAATGTATGTGATTATTCTGTAGAAAACAAGTGTTGATATAGTCCAGACTTGTTTGTATTTATTTTTTTGGGGAAAACCTTCTGGTGCTAAATCTGAGTCTTTCATTGAGTACATTCAATGACATAACATACTCGAGTGTCATGCGTTTAAAGTAAGGCATTCAAAACTAAACACTTTTTACACGGACATACCAGGGGCAACAGTATTAATGTTTAGTGAGAATTCCAGTTAGCGGTTATGACAACAGCTAGAGTTAAGTTTCCCTTTCACTCTTTCTCCGTCATTACCAGGTTTAAACACAAGGGCTGTACAGCTGAACTCTATCTTTTGTCTGGAACTGTGGTTCTAGGAGGAAAGAGGTGCCAGGATTGCACATGATTAAGTTACTAGCTAACCTTCTACAGTTGGTAAAAGAAATTAGGTCTTAACCTATTTCCAGGTGCATCTCTGGCATAACGATGAAGGTAGTTCTTCTGAGATGCCTCACCAGAGGCTGCATCATAAAGTCCCTTCACCTTTAGGGGACATTCCTTTCATTTATAGCTCTGATTCTCACACTGACAATATATAAGAGCTGAGGGATGGATAGATGATACAAAAGATGAGATTATCGATTTAGACAATCCATTCAGGACCATCTGGCTGCTTTTTAAAAATGCCCCAAACGTCAGCCATATTAAAGTTGATGAAGGACTAATACAGCACTGCTCTGAGGATTGGGCTTCAATATGTTCATCATCAGTTTATAGGGTTGAAAGTTCAAGTGTAGCTAACCCATAAATTAACATCTCAGTGGTAGCCAAAATTAAGCAGATGGAATTAGGGTTGAGATGGTCATTTTATCACAGAGAGGAAAACATCCCATGGGTATGTACTTTATGTTCACGAGATTGCATCCAAAGCATTGTGGAAAGTGTAGGACTCTTGGGAATCCATCCATTCTCTTTATATCGCTTGTCCTCATTTTAATCACAGGTAACGCCAGATCAACACACACAGCGTGTTCCTGTTTACTTCCGGCTTGTGCAAAATTCAGATTGAATTGAAATTTCAATTAAATTCCACAAATTTAAATTGTGGTTGTGAACAGGAAGTAAAATTTAAACTTCATTACATTTTAATTGATCATTTTGGTGTATTTCTTTTGAAAGGGTTTAAAACCCTTCTTTGTGGACTAGATAATCTGTATTGGATAACATTTGGTGAAAATGTTTGTTTCTGGAGGCGTTCCCAGATTGCAAATTAAACTACGCCTCACTCTCTCCAAAATCATCATAATTCATCTTTTGTAAAAGTCATACTTGCCAACCCTCCCGGATTTTCCGGGAGACTCCCGAAATTCAGCGCCTCTCCCGAAAACCTCCCAGGACAAATTTTATCCCGGAAATCTCCTGAAATTCCGGCGGAGCTGGAGGCCACGCCCCCTCCAGCTCCATGCGGACCTGAGGGAGGACAGCCTGTTTTCACGTCCGCTTTCCCACAGTATAAACAGCGTGCCTGCCCAATCACGTTATAACTGTAGAATGATCGAGGGCGAGTTCTTGGTTTCTTATGTGGGTTTATTGTTAGGCAGTTTCATTAACGTCCTCCCAGCGCGGTAACAACACACAACAACAGCAGTCACGTTTTCGTCTACCGTAAAGCAGTTCGTCTGCCGTAAACAGCAATGTTGTGACACTCTTAAACAGGACAATACTGCCATCTACTGTACATGCATATGTGACAATAACATCTACGGCTTTTAGAGAGTGCAGTGCACAACTGCGCACACAACAAGGAGACGAAACAGAAGAAGATACAGCCATGGCGACGCCGACGACGAGTAAGATGAAGAAATACGCTTGTAAGTTCCAAGCCGCAGCTGCGATTGGACCTGGATAGCCTCCGGGAAGAAGTAGTGGACTACCAAGTGCTTTGCAGTGAAGATCTTCCTCAGGAAGCAAAGATTGACCGGTTTTGGGCCATGCTAGGGAGAGATGGAAGATTCCAGACTCTAGTGCATTTGATGAAAGCACTTTTGTGCGTGCCACACAGCAATGCATCATCAGAGAGGGTGTTCAGCATGGTTAGAACAATAGTGACAGAGAATAGAACAAGGATGGACAATTCAACCCTTAACTCAGCAATGAGTAGATGAGTGTTATGTGTGTGTATATGTGTAAATAAATGAACACTGAAATTTAAGTATTTCTTTTATTTATATATATATATATATGTATATAATATATATATAGCTAGAATTCACTGAAAGTCAAGTATTTCTTATGTGTATATATATATATATATATATATATATATATATATATATATATATATATATATATATATATATATATATATATATATATATATATATATAAAATACTTGTTGAATTCTAGCTGTAAATATACTCCTCCCCTCTTAACCACGCACCCCGCCCCACCCCCACCCCCGACCACGCCCCCCAACCCGCACCCGCCATCTCCCGAAATCGGAGGTCTCAAGGTTGGCAAGTATGGTAAATATACACTGTTTAAATATATATCTTGAAGTTGTCACCGTACATTTTTTTCCAGAGTCGGTTGAAAATATCATAACCATTATGAATGTTTACCCGGCCACAACATTAAGTACACCTGCAGACTCTCGATTGAATTAGAGAGGAGATTAAAAAGTAGTTTTTAACAGCATTTCTCACTGCAAGTTACACAACTGTATTATTATGCGCATGCCAAGATTGGATGAAAATAATACTTTATCCTCACTTTTTTTTTTGTGTTTCTTCATGGCCTGAAGCAGAAGGGAGGAAATAAGTGCATCCACCCGGCTGTGACATTACGACATAGCAAGACTGCAAAACCCCGCAAAGAAATTCATCCAAAACTGTGTGCAAGCTTCACACAGTTCACACAAAATACATGAAACTTTATAATTTGATGCTTTCAACACAAGTCTCCAACATTGCAACAACATTTATAAGCATACTAGCCAACCCTCCCGTTTTTAGCGGGACAATCCCGGTATTCAGCGCCTCTCCCGACAACCTCCCTTCTCCCGACAAACTCCCGGTATTCAGCCGGAGCTGGAGGCCACGCCCCCTCCAGCTCAATGCGGACCTGAGTGGGGACAGCCGTTCTCACGTCCGCTTTCCCAGCAGCTTGCCTGCCCGATGACGTCATAACATCTACGGCTTTTAGAGAGTAGAGTGCACAACAAGCAGAGAGAGTTATTTGTTTCTTATGTGGGTTTATTGTTAGGCAGTTTCATTAACGTCCTCCCAGCGCGGTAACAACACACAACAACAGCAGTCACGTTTAGTCTACTGTAAAGCAGTTCTTCTGCCGTAAACAGCAATGTTGTGACACTCTTAAACAGGACAATACTGCCACCTACCGGATAGCCTGCAGAACACTGAAATTCAAGTATGTCTTTTATTTATATGTATAATAAAATAAAAAATAAAAATAAAATATATATATAGCTAGAATTCACTGAAAGTCAAGTATTTCATACATACATATATATATATATATATATATATATATATATATATATATATATATATATATATATATATATATATATATATATATATATATATATATATATATATATATATATATATATATATATATATATATATATATATATATATATATATATATATATATATATGTGAAATACTTGATTTGGTGAATTCTAGCTGTAAATATACTCTCCTCTTAACCACGCCCTTGACACGAAACCAGACAAAACCAAGACAAGACTTCACCCAGGTGTGACAGATTCGTGGGTTCTGTTTTTTAGGTCACCCTAATTTGTGATGAAGCTGTGTCAAAGACTATGTTTTGTGTTTTACTATAAAAACTGAAAATAAGGTTGTATTTGTCTAGCTAGCAAGTCTAAAATCATGCTTTTGACAAAAAAAAAATCCCTGATAAATGCAGGTCCTTTACGTTAGCGCTTATAATAACAATATCGCTAATACTTAGTTAACATTCAGGTCATGAAATGTAAGTGAAGTATTGTTCGCACTTTTTTGAATTGTGATTTTTGTGTTTTTATGGTTTGAATAAACGCAATAGACACAACGACGTCATGGCTCCCATTGGCTGCATTGTAAGCTGACTTTTATTTAAGTAAATGCATAAAAAATACATATGTGTTCTTGTCTCTCATAAGGGTAGTGAATTAAAGGCAGAAAAACAAACTTCAGTTCACATTTAAAGCAGCATCAAGTTCCATTCTACCATAAGAAAAGAACCACAGGTTAAATTAAATTTAAGTTTCTAAGACAACAGACTTACTTTCTTTTGTATACTCACCCAATATGGGCCTGTTTATTTGAACACAACGCTAATATCCTTTTGGTTTTTGAAGACACACACAAAGCTTTTCCTCAAGTGCTCTCAATCCTTCTGGTATTTTTGTAGATTTTCTATCAGCCATGCCTTAAAAGCTCAGCTCACTTAATATGTTGTGAATAAGGGAAGCAATGTGGAAATAGCTCTGCTCCTTGTACGTACCAAAATATGCCTGCAAAGCTCAGCTTTAAAGTACAATCCTGTCTCGGTTGATATTTTCTTTTGCTCCTGCAATGCCATGTCCTTTTTCCGAGAACTGCTGCTAAGCTCTCATAGCACTCATAGGAGCTGAAGGGGAATAAAATGACAACTTCCGCTCAAGTTCTTTAGTAGAGGTTGACCCATTCTTTTGTACAGCGCAGCAGTGTGGACACCTTGCCATTTCTGAGTGAGGGGAACGTTAAGGTCAGCGCTTTCCGCGTTAAGTTTCCAGAGCTGCAGCTTTGAAAGGAATCCATTTAATGTATCCGTATTGGTGAGCAGTTTTTTGATTTCAGTGTATTCAGATCATCTAGATCAGTGGTTCTTAACCTTGTTGGAGGTACCGAACCCCACCAGTTTCATATGCGCATTCACCGAACCCTTCTTTAGTGAAAAAATAAAATGTTTTTTTTTTTTCAAATTCAAGACAAAGTTATATGTTTTGGGTAACACTTTAGTATGGGGAACATATTCTAAGTAACAAAGACTTAATTTAGAGTTATTTGGTGAGGGTTAGGGTTAGGGTTAGAGGGTTAGGGCCAGGGTTAGAGGGTTAGGGATATAATAAGGTCATGCCGAATAAGGCATTAATAAGTACTTAATAATGACTAGTTAAGAGCCAATATGTTACTAATTTGCATGTTAATAAGCAACTAATTAATGGTGAATATGTTCCCCATACTAAAGTGTCACCATGTTTTTTTACTGGTGCACAAAATGAACCGTGCATGAACATCACCTTGTTCAAAGAACAAAACCAACACAGTGCATAAACTCACAACAAATTACACACCTGCAAATCAGTCTGACTTCTGCTGTTGCTGTATCCGTTATACGCGGATAGGGAGAAGTTTGTATTTACACGATGAGTCGGGTGTGTCTTGACCTCCGTCGAACCCCTGAGCCCGACTCACCGAACCCCTAGGGTTCGATCGAACCCAGGTTAAGAACCACTGATCTAGATGTTGAAATACATCGGCCAAGTATGTAAACCAGGGGTGTCAAACTCATTTTAGCCCAGGGGCCACATAGAGGAAAATCTATTCCCAAGTGGGCCGGACTGGTAGAATCTTGGTATGATAACTTAAAAATAAAGACACATTCAGATTGTTTTTATTGTTTAAAAATAGAACAAGCACAATCTGAAAACATACAAATCATAATGTTTTTTGTTTTTTTTACACTTACATGTTGCTGTTCATAGTAGTCTATCTTCATTTGTCGTGATTTATAATTTCGGAATAAATGATGTGATAATGTTCATCAGTCAAATAGGTGAGTCTGGCAGAGTTTTAAAATGCTCTTATTGGTGTAAAAGTTTATTCTATCTGAAAATGTAATACAAATAGTAATATCAAAATCCAAATACAGGATGTTGTTAATGTAATTTACTCATTTCCCTCAACTGATGTACTAGCATCATGTGGTTTATTCTGTACATATATAGCATCATTTGCAACAAAACTTGTGAATTTGGACTCATTTCATGAATCACACATGAAGTTAGAAGGGGATACATGTTATTTCAGCATATTTATTAAGTTAAAGTTAAAGTCCCAACGATTGTCACACACACACTAGGTGTGGTGAAATGTGTCCTCTGCATTTGACCCATCCCCATGTTCACCCCCTGGGAGGTGAGGGGAGCAGTGACAAGCAGCGGTGGCCGTGCTTGGGAATCATTTGGTGATTTAACCCCTAATTCCAACCCTTGATGCTGAGTGCCAAGCAGGGAGGCAATGGGTCCCATTTTTTGTAGTCTTGGTATGACTCGGCCGGGGTTTGAACTCACAACCTCCCAGTCTCAGGGCGGACACTCTAACCACAAGGCCGCCTAGATAATGTGACCCAAGAGCTGAATGTTACTTTTCATACATGTTCCCGGGTGGGTGCACTTTGGTAGTGTCAAGGGAAATGGATAAATAGTGACAGCAAACGGCAGTTTGACATACCACTTCAGCAGATAACTAAAGTGAGTAAACGTTTATGAGGAAAAGTTCAAATGTAGATGTTCTGCTCTTTATGGTCGGCAATAAGCCAATATTTACATGAGATTCTTTTTGTGTTGTCACGGCGTGCAGTTGGTCTGAGGAAGCACGTAATCATTCGGCAAGGATATCACACCTTCAGTTGCACTCTTGGTAGGCTAAGTGAGATATATTAATTAAGAATAGCGACTTGTCCAGGGCGTACCCGGCCTTCCGCCCGAATGCAGCTGAGAAAGGCTCCAGCACCTCCCGCGACCCCGTAAGGGACAAGTGGTAGAAAATGGATGGATGGAAGTAGTGAAAATACATACTGCATGTGTGTATTAGTGAGTCTATTGTTTTTCTGCTTATGTTACGATGTGATTTTTTTCAATCAATCAATGCATTCCAGGTTGAAAGATGTGCTCTCATTCCATTTGTTATTGGCATCATGCCCTTGATAATATTGATTTTGTTTATTTTTGTTATGGCGACCACTTACTCGTGACGTAATGTGATCAGTGTACTCAAGTGATGTGTGCAACATAAACACTAACAACAGTTCCTATTGATACGTGACCGTGAAGCAGCCCGAGGGAGATCCCGCATTAGTCCACTGCCACCAGTACTGTACATTATTATTACATTACTTCATAACATTGTTGCCGTAGTTTGTGGTACATTTTATTGTTTTGTTTTTCATATAATATTTATTATCTAAAAGTTAGTTTTTCTTCTTAAAATACATGTTACATGTTAAAATTGGGCTGTTTTGGGAGGGGCAAGCACTGTTCAAAGTGATTTTTTAAAAGTTCCCAGCTCGGCCATGGAACCGATAGCAATACTACTTTATCAATATTCTTCATCCTCCTGGCCTTACAGTGAGAACTGATCACAATTTCTCCAATATCTATCAAAGGGTTGGGTTGTCTCCCCAAACAACGACTGTGATTTGATCAGTCTGCATTCTACCCTTCATTGGAAAAGAGGCCTCTGAAAGACTCATTTATATTTATACTTAGGCATTCATTCATTCAGGGACTGAATGAACCACAACTACTGTATATCCATGCAAATATTTTTCGCTCTCAGGTCAATTGTTTGTTTCCAGGCTGTCTTTGACTCTCCTACTTAATTATTGGCCCACGGGAAATATACCAAAGAAAATTGGACATATGTTGCTTTCCATCACAAAGTCCCTACACATCTGTTCCTCCTAGTAATAGAAATATTTTTCTGACCCCAAGCATGTTAAGCACTCATTTTTGATAACCTTGAGGAAAAAAGCCCAGGCTGCAGTGTGTTAATTGAGAACTTAACAGATAAAGGTTTTAGATAGAGATACTGGCACTGAAGATGCGGATCCTTGGAAATGTCAAACTTGAATGTTGGAATAAAAACATCTGTGACACTAAACATCCATAAAGTTTCGCCAATGCCAGTGTTAGCGTTCATCATTTGAGGTTTAGGTTGCAATGACACAAAGCAGCTATCCAGGATTTTCTCTTCAGGCTTTGTCAAAGTGAGTTAACAGAACTACTCTTTTTTTTTTGTCTTTCGCTACCTGTACATCCACCCAATATTCATTTATTAAACAGAATATAGTAAGTGTTCTCAATAGTTTTGAGGTAAACACCTTTTTTTCAGATGACCATTTCTGAACGAAGTTCATATATCCTGTAAATGAGTAAAATCCAGATTGGTGGATTTTATCTTTGAGCAGTGAAGCCCTTTAGGAGATGAGCATTTCTGTGTAAATACATAGACTTGAATGCAACACCTGATATACCTTTCTGAACTCAAGTACGGGATCAAAGTCTGTGTTCTACATGTCCTTTGAGTAGATCAGCGATAATAAATTATTTTCTGTCACACCGCCATCTCGGAGAGCGTCTTTTTGTGTCGTTCTCGCCATTTGTACACTAAAAGCATGTAAATAAACAGAGAATCTTAGGTTATTTTTATTTGACTGTAGTGTAAGTAAATGAAATATACAGCAATAATATACAAAACAATATGATTTGAAAACAGTGTATCAAACTGCTCATTAAAAGTCAGGCTTTTGTCCTCGGTGTCCAACAGTCAGTGTCATCCACTCAGTAAATGATGAATTCATGAGGGTCATGCAAATTCTAAAGGTCCATTTCAGCTGGAAACAACAATATATAAATAATAAATGTCAGTGTTTATCTCACTTGTGCGACACATTTTAGCTTTAGCGTTAACTTGTTAGCATTAGCATTTGGTTCAGTTTGGCTGCAGTGGAGAAAACCCACTCTGTGCTTCCCCGTTGACTTCTTCTTTGGAGCATGCATTCAGTATTTGGCCAATCCGTTATCTTATTATTATTATTATAAAATACAATATTGTATTATTTGCATTCTAGATTGTTGAAGGAATACCAGTGGTAAATAAATATTTCTGTTTTTGTTCTTAGATAGATAAATATTATTTTTGTGCAATTGCAATGCCTTGAGGCAGCACGGTGGAACAGGGATTAGTGCGTCTGCCTCACAATACGAAGGTCCTGGGTTCGATCCTGCGCTCAGGATCTTTCTGTGTGGAGTTTGCATGTCCTCCTCGTGACTGCGTGAGTTCCCTCCGGGTACTCCGGCTTCCTCACACCTCCAAAGACATGCACCTGGGGATAGGTTGATTGGCAACACTAAATTAGCCCTAGTGTGTGAATGTTGTCTGTCTATCTGTGTTGGCTCTGCGATGAGGTGGCGACTTGTCCAGGGTGTACCCCGCCTTCCGCCCGATTGTAGCTGAGTTAGGCTTCAGCGCCCCCCGCGACCACGAAGGGAATAAGCGTTAGAAAATGGATGGATGGGGCAATGCTTTGATTTTAGTAAGGTTAGTACCTAGTCATATTCATACATGTTGTGTTAATAATAATTGGATTAAGAATTTACTTTGGTGTTTTGGTTTCTGGCCTTGGTTTCCTCTTTTCTGGTTTCGGCCAAGAATTTTCATTTTGGTGCATCCCTAGTTAATAATATATTTAATATTACAAATGTTATCATTAATAAAACAAATTTTTTTAATTAAATGTGTTTTTTCCTTTACACCGAGTCCTTTTCAAATGACAGAGCTTCTCGCCTCAAGGGAGAGCTCTGCCACCCTATAAAACAAGGTTGTCAAACTTATTTTAGCTCAAGGGCCGCATGGACAAAAATCTGTGCACACGCAGGCCGGACTATTAAAATCATGCCATTAAAACTAAAAAATAAAGACAACTTCAGATAGTTTTCTTTGTGTTACCTTGGCCAAAAATAGAACAAACAAATTGTGAAAATATTACAATAAAATACAGAAAAAAATACCGGCAGCGGTATAGTTTAGATCCATGAAGGAAAGAAGGAAGTCAATGAATGTTTATAACTGAATACATTTACGTATGCATAAAAATGTGTTTTCCTTTGTATAATTTTTTTTTTATGAATTAGGTAACGTTTATGACAACCTTTTATCCAAAACACAATATAGAATGTGAGATGTAATCAATCAATGTTTATTTATATAGCCCTAAATCACAAGTGTCTCAAAGGGCTGACAGGATAATTAATGCATACATTTATTATTTGTTTTCAAAACAGTTAGAAAAAAGTGGGACCCCAAAAATGTACTGTGGGACCCAATTTTTATGACTTGATGGGGTCCCTGGGACCCCATTTTGAAAATTCCTAGTGCCAACACTGATGTAGTAGTAGTAGTCATTTTATTTCAGACCCAGGGGGATCCATATCACATAAAAATAATCCATACAACAATAAAACCCAAATAAAATAAATACAAGCGGAAATAAAATAAAATACAAAAACTTGTATAAAAATAAATGAAATAAAAAACACTCCACAATATTCAATGTCCAGCATAAAGGCTTACTCGCCAATGGTTCCACAGACCGAATGAAAATCTGACAGAACTGCTAGTCGGGTTTGTCAGACCATTAATGACATTGTTGTCTGACTCAGCTGCCCTACACATGAATCTGTACATGAGATTATGTAAAGTGGCAAAGCAGGTGGGGACCCCAATACTGACAAACATTTGGCTTGCACTGCAGTGCCTTGAAGCTCTTAGAATCAGTCTCATGCTGTCATTGTAAGCCACTATGAGCTTCTTAACACTGGCTTGTTTAAAGCGACACTACATATGGGCAGTATACAGTGGTGTGCAATATGCTTTAAAAAGTGTGATCTTCACAGATACTGAGCACATACTGAACTTTCGACACAGCATGTTTGCTTGAGCATATAAGTTCCGTTGCTGTCTGTAAATATATTTGTCATCAGACAGGTCATTGGTAATAATATGTCCCAGATATTTCATTTCATTGCACACACTAAGTGCAAAAACCAGATAGCGAAAAGTCAGGAAAGGCTGGCTGTCTGTCTTCTCTATTTCTAACTATCATGATCTTGCTCTTCTTAGCATTATATATGGTGTTCAAATCACTACCATGCTGTGTGCATATTTTCAGAAGCTGTTAAAGACCAGCACTTTACGGGCTAAAAATGACCAAATCATCTGCATACATAAGGTGACTGATGACTACGTCACCAATCCTACAACCAGTACCAGATGCATTTAACATCAGAGACAAATCATTCATTGGCGCACACCATTACTCACACGGAATTAATCTGATAACATATTCTGCCATCTTACTCTCATTGTCTGATGAGAATACCAATACACCAAGATTCTGATTAAAAACCCAGGGACACCACTTTTAGACAATTTAAAAAATAACTTTTCATGATTACCTCTATCAAATGCTTTAGAAGCATCAATAAAGCATATGAACAGCGTGATGGAGTATCGGTGCGTGCAAAACAGCAGCAGGCGGTTGAGGCCTACGGGCCGGTTCTAATACTAATCAAATATCATCCCGGGGGCCATAGATAACTCATTTGCGGGCAAGATCAGCCCCGCGGGCCTTGACTTTGACACATAGGCTATAGAGGAAACTCATTTTGGGCGCTTGTACCTCTTGTCCTTTCGGTCCCTACCTATACCTCATGACCACGGGTGGGTATAGGAACGCAGAGCAAACTGAGCGCTTTGCATTCCGAATTCACTAACCCGGGCCGATACAGACTCTGCGTCACTGCAGAGGATGCCTGTCGATCTCACGATCAATGCTGTAAGATGTTTTGTTAAACTTTTCTGTATTAGGCCCTCAGTGGAAAAGGTTTGAACAGGCTTGGTTTAAGAAATTTAAAAATGATATACATTGTTTGTGTGATTGGATTTGTTACATCTATTTTTAAAGCAATGTGAACAAATAGTGATGACATCTTTTTGGTTTGTTGTATTCGAAGTGGAATTTGGAGTATATCAGTGTGTGTCTGTGTGTGAGCGTGTGTCTGCATATGTGTGTGTCCGTCACACGTGATCACACAACTTGTGTGATCATGTTTTTTTAAGTAAACTGAAAGGCTCTCACAGAGAATTGGCCTTGGACTCACAGCTTTACACCTCAGAGGAACACTAATGATCCTTCTGATTGAATTTAATAGCCCACCTCAGCCGCGGTGCCTGATTAGTGACAATATTTAAGGGTGAATGGCCAGAGATGAGTGAGGAAGAAGATAGAAAGACTTTGAGTGTTAACTAGACACGTAGGTAAGCTGATTTGTGTCTACTGCAAGGGAATGACACAGGCAATGTGTCAGACATATGTTGAAAAGTAATTTACAGAAAGAAGCTGCTGAAACCAAGAGGGATACGATGTTGTGACACACAAGAGAAAACGTGAGAAAAAACATGTTTGCACACGTTTCCACCAAAGTGCTATGCATTAATTGGGGGCATTCATATTATAGTGCTACAATTTAGGGCCGGATTTTCAAAAATCCAAATAACACATGCTACGCTATTGAACTATGTACATTATTAGTGGATGTGTTGCTTCTAAGACTGCAAGTGCAATTAATAACAAGTGCAAAAGTGGTGGAGACTGCCCTATTTAGATGAGGATTGTGTGTGTACACTAGAGATGCGCGGTTTGCGGACACAACCGCGGAGTCCGCGGATAATCCGCGGGTCGGGCGGATGCATGACGAAAAAAATAGACTTTAAATAGATTCGGGCGGGCGGCGGTTGAACCAATTCGGAAATATATATACATAGTTAAATGTTGTTACCCACATACGAAAAACGAGCAGCACTCTTTGAAACAGGCAATTATTCATCAGGCACTGCTGCAGCTGTCACGCCAAGTTTCTTCCCCCCTACAAACCCCCCCCCCCCCCCCATTTACTTCCGGGGCTGCGTCCAATAAAGTCACAAAGTTGCCGGGGGTCCTTAACCGGCATGTGACTGTCCTGTTTCGCGCCTGTACAAAAAAAAAACAATAATCGATTTCTTCAGATTCCAGCAGCTGTCAAAGACGAAGTATTCTTCCAGCGACGGGCAGTCAAAGCCAAAGTGCTATCGATCGCTGTCAATGACGTAAGAGGAAACATGACCACGGTAGTAAATGGGGGTTGTAGGGGGAAGAAATTTGGCGTGACACAGCACACCACAACACAACACAACAGAAGAAGAAGAAAAATATAAAAAGATGGCAACGCCGGCAGCAAACGTGGTACGCGACAAACTAAAAAAGGGAATACTAAAGACCAGGGGAAAAAAATAACAATAATAGTCAACACTTTCCTAATGGAAATGACAATAATATTATAATAATGATAAATAATATTATCACACATTAATATCTCTTAGCCTCTAATGCGTGGCCAAGAGATATTAATGCGTGGCACGCATTGAATGTCTCTGCTGCATTGGATCAGTCTCCTTTCTGCCTTGCATCGTCTATATTAGATATGTAACAACGGGTGGGTGGCGGGCGGTTGTGGTTTTGATAAAATGTTAGTTCGGGTGGATGGCGGGTGGATGACGACTTTTGTGATGCAGTTGCGGATGAAATAATTGCCTATCCGCGCATCTCTAGTGTACACCATGGAGACACTCACATTTACTGCACATCCACGGCAACCTGTGGGGTTTTGTTATGCTGTAGAACACAAAGTTAACAACTACAACTTGCACCACCTTTTCTGGGCTACATAGAAACCCGATGTAGACAACATAACCTATTTTTAGCATGCCAAAAGGTGAACTTCGCGAGGTGCCGGGAAAAACAAAGGTAATAATGAGATGGTGCATCTGCAATGATCCAGAAACAAGAAAATGCATCAGTTGAATTTGTTGATTTGATTGTTGAGTTGGCGATATGTCAAATATTTATATTTCTGACTGTTCAAATATGTTGACACGCACACAGACATTCTCTCTCAAAGCACTACAATCAGTGTTTGGAAAATTACTTAAACATTTTGTTATAGTCACTCTTTACTTTGCCAAACTTGAATTAGCACCGGGTTTACTATTTAATAGATGTTATTTTTTATTAGGGAAAGTAATTATTGCATTACTTAAAATAAATACTTAAAATAGCTGGCATATGACGTTTCATGAAAGCAGATTGTGTGCCTTTAAAAGGCGGTGCCTGTTGCCAAGTGACATGTGACGTCAGTGAGAGCGCCAGAAAGAGCAGCATTAGCTTACCTGTTTTTGTTAGCTATTGCGGGACGGCAACTCTGTTAATCTTTTCACTGGATTGTGTTACCTCTGGTTGATAATGAGATTCAATTTGCTTCACTGGCTCTTTTATCTACTTCTTGGAGCACAAGCTTGTCACTTCAATCATTAATTTGTTGTTCATTATCCCCATGTAGTAGTAATAGTGTGTCTACATGTCCCACACTTTCTTCAAAGAAGGTGGACACTCAGAAATTACTAGCTTTAATTTCAGACATAATTAGCATATATTTACATTTGTCGCAGTGATCACTTAGGAGGGAGATAAACTACTTTACCGAAGGCTACATTCATAAAATTAGCGTTTCAGAAAGCGCAAGTTGTAATGTGCGTGTAAAAAATGGACTGCACATTAAAATTTTCAGGGAAAAATTAGACAATTCCTTATGCTATCTTGGTTAGTAATCATAATCACCCTGATAGATAACCACATGAAAGGAGAGAAGTTACGTAAAAATTCTTACCAATCATTAAAATAAATACACATTTCTTCAATACACTTACGTGTTGTCGACGATCTAAACAACTACTAGAGTAAATGTAAAGTACATGTGTAAACCTTTATATGTATGGACATAACAAACAAGCGGTAGAAAATGGATGGATGATGTAACTATGGGATTTATGGTACTGTAACTAACTATAATTTTTCATTCAAATACTGAACTAACCTTTGAACAAACAGCCTTGTGCTTGATGTTCTTGACGTTCAGATGAAAATGTTGTCTAATGTTTTGATCCAACAAACACATTTCTTGTAGGTATTCTTCGATCTTAAAAATGGAGAGTTTTGCTCCTTCCATTCTCTCCGGCTATTGTATATCCACATTAGAAGTTCCCCATACACACTAGTGTTGTAACAATACCAATATTTTGGTACCGGTACTAAAATTATTTCTGTACTTTTCTAAATAACGCGGACCACAAAAAAAATTGCATTATTGGCTTTATTTTAACAAAAAATCTAAGGTACATTAAATTGGTTTCTTATTGCAGTTAAGTCCTTTAATTAAATTGTGAAAATACAAGACAACTTGTCTTTTAGTAGTAAGTAAACAAACAAAGGCTCCTAATTTAGCTGCTGACATATGCAGTAACATATTGTGTCATTTATCATTCTATTATTTTGTCAACATTATAAAGGACAAGTGGTTGAAAATAAATGATTAATCTACTTGTTCATTTACTGTTAATATCTGCTTACTATCTCTTTCAACATGTTCTATCTACACTTCTATTACAATGTAATAATCACTTATTCTTCTCTTGTTTGATACTTTACATTAGTTTCGGATGATACCACTCATTTAGGTATTGATCCGATACCAAGTAGATACAGGATCATACATTCGTCATATTCAAAGTCCTCCCGTGTCCAGGGACATATTTTCTGAGTTTATAAACATAATATACATTTAAAAAAACCGAAAAAGAAGATGTGATGCCAAAAAATATTGACGTAACCATAGTAGTATCGACTAGATACGTGCCTGTACTTGGTATCATTACAGTGGATGTCGGGTATCGATCCACCAATGGCGTTTGTTTACATTTTGATACCGGTGAGCTATGGTGTGTAGTGAAACATGTTTAGCTATTCCTCATCCTGCAGGGATGATACTTGTAAGAAACATACTTTATTTGTTGCCATGGAGGCGAGGATTAGAGATTTAGAAGTAGCTAAAACACTGCAGACTGGGGCTGGACTTTAGCCGCCAGCTCGCTAGCCATGTCTTAAAGCACCTCTTCCTGAGAGCGTTTCAGTGTTATAACTTCACCTTTATCTTTAGTTTTCAAGCCAAAATGTTTCCGTTCTCCCTAGCTTTTCTGTCTACACACTGTGTCTGCTTGTAAGTACTCCGTGACTGCGTTCTGCCCAACATGCTCATCTGCTTGTAAACCAGCAATGACATGACGTGACGACGACGCGGGCGCGGGGGTGTGGGGGACCGGTACGTTTCAGAGTCGATATGGTACCAAAAATTATTCATTAGTACCGTGGTACTATACTAATACCGGTATACCGTACAACCCTAATGCACACCAAAAAAACATGTTTTCTAAAATAAACAAAGTCCTTTGACTTGTCTCAATCTGTCTCAATGCTCACGCCTGATTGTTTGTGGAGAAGATATGGCACGTTGGTTGTAAGAAGAGAGTACTGTCAATTCCCAACAATCTAATTTGTTGAAATACTTATAGTCAATGTTTGTTATTGATACCCAAACTTAAAAAATGATTGTGCAGCTGAGAATTCAGCGATAAGGCAAAAGGAGACATCACACACAAATACAAAGAATGATTTGACAGGCCGAAAGCGCGAAATAGCCAGCATCCCATAAAGTATCGGTTCGAAAGTAGAAAAAAAAAACATGCTTCCAAGGAAATAAATATCAGCAGTGAGACCGGAACTTGTTGTGGTATAAGCAACACTCAAAAAAACAGGAGAAACTCCTCTACAGTCTCTCGCTTTTTCTGCACTGAGGTGTATTACTTTATATTATTTACTTTGTAGAGTTCAATAAGACAACTTTCCACGGTCATTTCTGTTTGCATTAGTTTGAAACTAAACTCAGAAATAAGTATCACACTGTAGTTATTTTGCTATATGATGTTTTCCTTGCATAACAATGTTGACCTTTTTAATCTGGTGCAAAAACAGCATTAAATCCAGCATTGGCTATGCATGAAATTCACATATTATAATGAGGATGTGCAGGGAGCGCAACAAAAGGCGAGTACAGATAAATGAGTAAAATGGACAACAGATGAGATGTCAAAGTTGAGGTCAAACGTGCAAGAAACGTGACCCCTTTTCAAAATGCTGTGTGATCTGCAAACATCAACGAGTGTCATGTCACACACTCGTCTCTGGCACTACTCATACTGATAGAAAAAAAGAATAATTAAAAAATATACAAAATACGTTGCCTTTTGCTGTAAACAAATTCCATGTGGTGCAGGAATTAAGGGCATGTTGTGTAATTTCTCTTGCCCTTCAGCAGATAAGAGAGACAGATGCAAAGATATACGGAAAACAATTACTGCTGGAATGATGTTAAACAAAAAACATGACATGTTGTGTACTCCCAAAAGAGCTTAGGACAGACCTGCTTGTCCGTGTCCTCGGGAAACAAACAACCCGGTCTGCGTAACTTCCCTCCTTTTCAACGTGGACAAACCTTATAGAAAGCGGTTGTGCAGGCATAAAGGCTGTATAGCGTATATTACTTCTAATATCACCACATTCATCATTGTAAAAGAAGTCTGCCTGACTCCATTTACCCCTCTGAGATCATCATCATTCATTATTCACACAAGCTACTGAATTAAGCGCTCAGCCAAGTTAAGGTTGCTCTCATTGTTGCAGATTTTCACTTTCACACAGTATTAAAATGCGGCTTTATGCAGCATTATACAATATTTTGTATCGACAAAAAGCTGATAAATAAGTACAAACTGTGAGACCATGGGAGGCGAGGTACAAAAATAATGACTAGTCTTACCAATAATTAATTGAATCATATCAACACATAAAATCGCAGGTTTCAAACTTAAAGTACCAGTAGAGCGGAAAGATAAATTGCTTCTATATTGAAGGTATTATCATACATTTCTGAATAATGACACCGAAAGACTTACATAGTTTGGGAGTTGATAGATATGATCAAAATAGTATCAATCTCACGGAGATTCCCGAGCCATTTTGAGAGATAATGAGCTCGCCAGTCACGTGATCGCGTGACGTAGAGGTAGGAACCTGCAGTTCCTTCATCACCAACAATGCAAATCATGCAGACTTTGTGGGAGCTAATAACGACTACTTTGAGACAAATGATGGTTCAGAACCTTATATTTTTGATCCTGAATATAAGAAGGGTGATCTACAAGTTTTAAGAAGCTTTGCTAAACCGATCCAGCTCTGGTGAAACATTAAACACCATGTAGCAGTATTGCCAAGTGCTAAACAAGAAATACAAACTACAAACATAATTAAACGATGGCTTACTGTACGATGTCTGCTCTTACTATGATGACGACTGATAAGATGTCCATATCTTCCCGTTCATATGAAGAATTAATTTGAATCCAGACCAAGGGTTAGAAAAGTTGCTGCTGACACTGACTTGGTTGTGTGTGTTTGTCTCCATGTGTGGGTATAAGCTGAATGTCACAGATGAACAGCTTCTAGATGTATGGCTAAATGTTCCAAATATATCCAGATAAGAGTCATGATTTATAATCGAGAATAACTCTGACGAGCCGAACATGATGCAGTGGTAGCAGAAGCAGCACATATGCTGCCAGCCAGTGCTGCATAAGCTTCTTCTTCTTCTTTACAGTTTCACGGCAATTTGCATCCATATATGTTGCATTACTGCCATCTTCAGTTTCATTTTATAGTTACATTAAAGTCTCTCCTTAAGTCCGGTGCAGCATAAAGTTAGCTCTCGGTTGTCAATGCTAAAAAATAGTTTCAGAATCAGAATAGTTGGTGCAATCGTGCAACATAAAACACATATAACACAGAATAGGTCATCAAAATGAGCTGTAACTGAGCTATTGTCATGTATGTGATCATGTTTTGTTTAGTTATGTCCTGTTTGGTTTTTGGACTCTTTTTGGTTCCTGTTTTCACTCCACTGTTTTGTTTCCATGACAACCATTAGTTTCACCTGTTGCACATTTGGACTCACGCACCTGTCCCGAATCATGTCTGTATTATTTAAGCTTGTAGTTGCCAGGCAGTCGGCCTGGTGACATCACTTCTGTTCACTCTGCTCATGCCATTGTCATGCTGCCATAGTTCATGCTGCTCGTTTCTTGCCACGTGAGTTTTGTGTATTCGTGTCACAGTAAGTGTTTTTGTTTCTTGTCCATAGTTTTGCCTTTGTGCTAGTTTTTGTTTCATAGTCAAGTTTGCATTTCCGCCTTGTGCGCGCTTTTTGTTTGTTCCTTTGATAGTGTTAAATAAATCACGTCCTTACCTTCACGCCACGTTCGGTCCAGTTTCTCTTGCATCTCGGGAAAACAAACCCCCCAAAGTCCACGTCATGACAGCTATCAGATCTTGTTATTGTTCATGTGTCTGATGGCCGAGGGGAAAAAACTGTTCAGGTGGCGGGAGGTGTGGGTCTGGATGGACCGTAGTCTCCTGCCTGAGGGAAGAAGGGAGAATAGTTTGTGTCCAGGGTGAGAAGAGTCAGCTGTGATCCGACCCACAAGCCTCCTGATCCTGGAGGAGAACAGGTCCTGGAGGGATGGGAGCCTGCAGCCAATAATCTTCTCAGCAGCACGTACGATGCGCTGCAGTCAATGCTTGTCCCGGACTCTGGCGCCAGGGAACCACACGGTGATGGAGGAGGTGAGGATGGACTCGATGATGGCCGAATAGAACTGCACCAGCATCTCGGTCGGCACCTTAAGTTTCCTTAGCTGCAGCAGGAAGTACATACTCTGCTGGGTCTTCTTGATGAGGGAGCTGATGGTCGGCTCCCACTTGAGGCCCTGGGTGATGGTGGTGCCCAGGAAACGGAAGGAGTCCACGATGGAGACGGGGGTGGGAGAGTCAATCAGGGTGAGGGGGGATGTTGGGGCTGTGACTTTCCTGAAGTCCATGATCATCTCCACTTTCTTCTGGGTGTTCAGCTCCAGGTTGTTGAGGCTGCACCAGGACGTCAGCCGGTCTCATGTAGGCGGACTCATCGCCACCCGAGATGAGCCCGATGAGGGTGGTGTCGTCCGCAAACTTGAGCAGCTTTACGGACTGGTGACTGGAGGTGCAGAAGTTTGTATACAAGACAAACAAAACAGAGTGCACGAGAGCACCGAGGCGGCCGTGATTGGCGCCATCTTGATAGTTTGTCTGCGTTAGCGCTAATAATAACAATATTATTTATATTTGGTCATATTCAGGTCACAAGATGTAAAAAGAGTATTGTTTGAGGGTTTTGGATGGTTATTGAAAGAGTTTTGATGGCAAAATAGAGAGCCCCTATAGACTCCATTGTTTGTGGACATTTTATTTATTTATTCATAACTTAGAATGCATAACAAAATAAAAACTAATTAGTTCATGTCTTACATAAGGATCGTGAATGATAAACAACACTTGTCTTTCTAGTTGTTGCAAATTTCCAGTATGACTGATCTGATAACATGGTCAGAGTGCAGAAGCGTTACTACTGTGATGTCAATCTCTGGAAATAGGCGAAGAATTGGGGGCGGAATATTCAAAATGGCGACATTTTGTGATGTTCAAACATTTTTCCACTCAACTGGTACTTTAAGGACCAGGGCCAGATCTCGCTCGCAGCATCGTTATATGTGGCTCGCGACGAAAACCTGGAAATAATTTGCATCAATAAGGCACTTCATCTTTCTTATTAAATGTTTGTTCTTTCAATTTTGACAGAATTGCATGCAATTGCATTTTGAAAACTTTAACATTATCTGATCATGCAAACATTGTATTGACATACATTACAAGACTTTGTTTTGTGGAAACGAAAATACATACTTAAAATCTTAAAATGTGTTTGTCATCCTGACTTATGATTTCAAAGCAAGTTATCCAGTAAACTCTCTACAAATCTGCTGTCTTTTGACTCTGGGGGTAGGCGGAGCCACTATCATACACACTGAGTACAAGACAGCCCTGTAAGACAAGGTAAGGTGATGCAAAAATGTGGAAAAAAAAAAAGATGATTGCAAAGCCAAATATCCTGGTGTGGAAATATTTACACTTCTAACGAACAAGCAAATGTGAGCCCATCAACAATTGACCATTAAGAAATGACATACCCCAACCTAAATTTATGTAGACACATTACTGTCTGAGCAACTAAGCTATTTTATTGGGAATATTGAACTTACAAGATGTACTCTTTTAAAACCAAGTGATTGATTACTCAGAGGTTTTTATGGTGCGTTCAAAGACCACTGTACAGAAATGATAAATAATCATAATAGATTGGATTTCTTACTCACTTTTAAAAAAAACAAAAAAACATCTTGAAGTGCTACAATACAAACCCATATTTACAACAATAATAGCTTAGTCATTAAAACAGATAAAACACTACGACTAAAACGCTATCAGTAAAGTATAAGAAACACAAAACGTGAAATAGTGGGGTTTTTTGAAAAGTGTGTCTATTTATTTAGGTTTTTTTAAAACATGGTCAAAAGCTATTAGTGTGTTTTAGATAGATAGATCGGTCTTTATTGTCATTGCACAAGTACAACGAAACTTTGTTTTCAGCACAAACCCGTTCAAGATTAGACAAACAAACAGTGTACAGGGTGACAGAACAGGAACGCTGATGGGTCGCCACAAGGCGCCCCGTAAAAGATGGGAAAAAGGTAAAACGCTGGGGAAGGATGAGTAAAAAAATACAATCTAGACTGGGCTCCTAAGGGGGCCTAGTCTGGAGTGGGAAAAAACCTCCATAGCAAAGCACATATACATATTACAACGTACATCTCGAGATATCTAGCAACAGAGGGAAGGGACTGCGGGGTAATGGTGGTAGGCCGCAGCTCTCGGCACTGACCATCCTTCCATCACCCCTACGGGATTTGGCGTCGAGGGCGTTGGGTTGGTTGTGGGGGTGTGTGTGTGTGTGTGTGTGTGTGTGTGTGTGTGTGTGTGTATGCGTGGCGTGTGTGTGTGCAGAAAACATCGCACAGGGCGATGTGATGCGTCTAGTGCAGTAGCCTTGGAGTAGTAGTACCTGTAGTTAGTGCATGCTGCATGCCGCTTTTGCTTGCTATGCTGCATGCTGCTTCTGCCTGATACTCATTGCTTTCAGCTAGTGCCGCCGGCTAGCCCTCTGTCTCAGAGGGCGAAAAGAGGAGCCGAGTGCATAAGCCTCCTCAGCCGGTACATAGCCTCTCCATTGTCAAGACTCGTACATGCCTCCTCGTGGCCACACACGGTAACTGGAACCTCGCGGTTCCAGGCTAAGTTGTACGGGATCTCGGAGCAGCAGGGGGCCCCAGAGACGGGGCATGCAGGCCCACCGGTGTGTGGACATGCCCTGGTGCCCAGTCAACCCCTGTCCCAGCTATGGGTAAATAACCCCAGCTATGGGCGAATAGTGAAAACCGCCTCAACGGTGGACCAGGCGGAAGATGGCGGCAGCGGAATGCACCACAACGGCTGGGAAGGCGGATGAAGGCTGCAGCAAAGACGGGTCCCCAGTCGTCTTGGTCTCCATGCCACTGGACCCTGGCCCGCTCAATGCCAAGGACTGTGTGGTGGCTGACCGTGCACCAGTCTCCCCACATTAAAAGATTCCACGCACAGGCGTCCTCCATATAGGGAATCCACCCTAACATCCCGGATTAAGTCCTATGGCGACCAGCGAATGGCGACGGGGGTAGGATTGTGAGATCTGGAAGCCTCCAGTCAAAAACTGGCACATAAGGCGGTGGGTGCAAGATTCAGTCGCTGGGCTCTTGGAATGAGGCAGAAAGAGCCCTTCGGCAGCTACACTCACGACTGAGCAGTCCTCTTTAGGATCCACTCTGCTCACCCCACCTGGGGAAGGGGCTAGAAAAGGTGCCCTAAAAATAGCCTGCCTCTAACCTCCCGACTGGACTACCGCATCCAGAGGGATCACCATATGCGGTCGAAAAACACGAAATATGAATTTTGGAGCGTGGAATGTACGCACAATGATGGATAATACGGCCAGCGACAGACCAGGGAACTGCAGAGATGCCGGATAGACATAGCTGCACTTTCCGAAACCCGACGTGCAGACGAAGGACAACTGAAGGAGGAAAAGGGTGGCTACACTTTCTTCTGGAAAGGAAAAGCCTCTGATGAGCCCAGAATCCATGGGGTTGGATTTGCCATCAGAAACCAGCTTGTTAGTCACCTCTCTGAACTTCCCGTGGGGATTAGTGAACGTCTCATGACTGTCCGTCTGGTGCTCACCAACAACCAGATGGCAACAGTTATCAGCGCCTATGCCCCTACTTTAGACTCTGAAGACGAAGTAAAAGAGACCTTCTACGCCTGCTTAGATGAGACACTGTCTAGGATCCCAAAGGAGGATAAGATTATTCTCCTAGGTGACTTTAATGCCAGGGTCGGCCGGGACTAACACCTCTGGAAGGGCACTATAGGGAAGGAAGGCATCGGGAACATCAACTCCAATGGAATCCTGCTTCTCAGCAAATGTTCACAGCACAACCTCACAATTACCAACACTCTCTTCCGCCAGAAAAACAAACTGAAGGCATCTTGGAGGCATCCTCGATCCAAACAATGGCATCTCATTGACTATGTCATTGTGCGAGCCAGGGACCGTTGTGATGTGAACATCACAAGGGCCATGTTGGACACAGATGCCTGTTGGACAGATCACCGCCTCATTCGCTCCACAATGTCCATCAGACTTAAGAGGAAAAGGAGGGTTCAAAAGAAGCAGATCCGGCCAAGGCTGAACCTCGAAGGCCTGAATGAAACTGCCACCCAGCAGCAACTTCAGACATCCCTTGAGGAAAGCCTCCAGCAGGAATACCCTGATAACATCGAAGAACACTGGAACCTGCTCAAATCAACCATCCTCGTTACCTATAAAACCACCCTTGGGTACAAGTCCAGAAAACACCAGGACTGGTTTGATGAGAACGACACAGAGATAGAACAGCTCATCTCCAAAAAACGGAGTGCCTTTCACACCTGGCAGAATGATGTGACCTGTAAAGCCAAAAGAATAGCTCACTCGAGAGCCAAGGCAGATGTTCAGAGCCGGGTAAGGGAGCTTAAGAACTCCTGGTGGACTGAAGGGGCTCTGGAGATCCAGAGACTAGCAGACTCAGGGGACACCAGAGGCTTTTTTAGTGCTACCAAGGCTGTCTATGGGCCAACTTACCGCGGCCTAAACCCCCTGCGCTCAAAGGATGGGCAGCAGCTGCTAAAGGACAATGAGTCCATTAATGCCCGATGGAAGGAGCACTTTCAGGAACTCCTCAATCGTGACAGCACAGCTGAACCAGACATCACCAACCACATCCCCCAGAGTCCCATCAGGGAAGATATGGGGGAACCCCCCACCATAACAGAGGTTCAAGATGCCATCAGGAGTCTAAGGAACAACAAGGCTGCCGGACCAGATGGGATCCCAGCGGAGATCCTAAAGGAAGGTGGAAGAGAGCTCCTGTATCAAATCCACACCCTACTTCTCAAGGTCTGGGAAAAAGAAGAACTCCCCTCAGAGCTCAGGAACGCTCTTATTGTGACCATATTCAAGAAAGGGGACAAGGCTGACTGTGGAAACTACAGGGGCATCTCACTCCTGTCAACAACTGGCAAAATCTTAGCTCGTGTCCTTGCAAATCGATTGCTACCACTATCTGAGGAAGCACTCCCAGAATCACAGTGTGGCTTTCGCCCAGCTAGAGGCACAGCCGACATGATTTTTACAGCCCGCCAACTCCAGGAAAAATGTCGTGAACAAAGACAGCCTTTGTACATGGCCTTCATAGACCTGACAAAGGCCTTTGACACGGTAGACCGTCAGGCTCTGTGGAGTGTGCTGTCGAGGTGCGGCTGCCACGATAAATTTATCAGAATAGTGAGGCTTCTACATGATGGCATGGCAGCCACAGTGCTCAGCAACAGCGGCTCCGAGTCTGAGCCTTTCACTGTGGAGACGGGTGTCAAGCAAGGGTGTATCATAGCTCCCACCCTGTTTGCCATCTTTATTGGTGCTATACTGCACCTCATTGGCAAAGAGTTGCCACAGGGGATCCCCATCCTGTATAGAACCGATGGCAGGCTCTTTAACCTTAACAGGTTCAAAGCCAAGAGCAAAGTTAGAAACACCACTATCATGGAGCTTCAGTACGCGGACGACAACGCCATCGCAGCACACTCAGCAGAAGAACTTCAGGGTATCTTGAATGCCTTTGCTAAGGCATACAGAGCCCTGGGCCTTGCCCTCAACATCAAGAAGACCCAGGTCCTACATCAACCTCCACCCAACCAGCCAACTAATCAGCCCGCCATAAACGTGGACAACACCCCCCTTGAAAACGTTGACCACTTCCCATACCTCGGCAGCATCCTCTCCTCCAAAGCGGACATTGACTCAGAGGTCAACCATCGCCTGAGCTGTGCCAGTGGAGCCTATGCCAGACTCAGGAGGAGAGTCTTTGAGGACCGGGATCTAAGGGCTCAAACAAAGCTCCTGGTCTACAGAGCTGTTGTCATCCCCACCCTGCTGTATGGGGCAGAGTCATGGACTACTTACAGTAGGCACCTGAGAGCCCTGGAACAACATCACCAGCGATCCCTACGGAGGATTTTGAGGATCAGTTGGGAGGACAGACGCACCAACATCAGCGTCTTGGAGGAAGCCAACATGCCCAGCATCACCACCACAATTATGCAGCACCAACTCCGCTGGATAGGTCACGTCATCCGCATGTCCAACACACGTCTTCCCAAACAGGTCCTTTACTCCCAGTTGAAGGAAGGTCAGCGTGCCCCTGGTGGGCAAAAGAAACGTTTCAAGGATAACATCAAGACCAGCTTAAAGCATTTCCACATCCCCATGAACAACTGGGAGGAAATAGCACTGGACAGGCCTCGCTGGAAGAAATCCGTACAAGAAGGTGCAGCACTCTATGAGATGGAACTCCGCCGTATCGCAGACACAAAGCGACAACACCGCAAGGAAAGACAGAAGAAGGCTCCCCCCCCATCAACCACTCCCATTTTCCCCTGCCCACATTGCACCAAAATATGTGGATCACGGATTGGCCTACACAGCCATCTACGGATCCACAAATAGACGACCCTACGGAGGACAGTCATACTCGTTTCGAGTGACCGCCGATGATGATGATGCGTGGCGTATATATTTGTGGATGCATGTTGTTTGTATGTAAGCCTACAGTGTGTCTCTGTTCCGCAGCCCTGATCTTGTGCAGCTGATAAGTCCAAAGTCAACAACAAGTGTGTGTCCATGAGAGACAAGAAGGGAGTTTGTTGTGTCTTTGCCGCACTGTCCTTCGGGAGAGTCTCGAAGCCAGGGAAACAATCAAAGTTAGAATGTTTTGGATGCGAGTGAAAATACAATTTGCTTTTCACTCTAAATTGTCTATGACTGATCCTCAAAAATCCTGCAAGGCAGACAGTCCAATGTTATCCAAATCAAAAAAGTGTCCACAGTTCTTCTTGCACCCTCCAATCATTCGTGGCAGCTTTGGGGTACTTTGAAGACTACCAGCAACTTCCAATTTGTGGACAAACCAGAGCAGCGCTTACTCCAATCAGCAGATGTCCTGTTGTCATAATTCCGAATAGGTAGATATCTTCCTGTCCTCGACAGAAAAGAGTCGCCAGGCATGCGGCACTCCTTCTTCTCCCAAGAGTCCGTCGCGTGTCCAGCAACGACCGTTCTGTCACGACAAGCAGGTTCCCCCAAACCCAAGATCTTGTCAATTTCGTTGAGGCCAGTTAAATAGTTCTAATGTTTAGATTTGGAGAGCAGTGCAAAAAGAGGCAACAAGAAAGTTGAGACAAGACAAAGAAGCAAGCAGGAGAGATAAGGGAGAGGGAAGGAGAGCGTCCACTAGGGGTGTGGGAAAAAATCGATTCGAATTCGAATTCGAATCGCGATACTCACGTTGTGCGATTCAGAATCGATAGTCATTTTTAAAAAATCCATTTTTAAAAATTTTTTATTTATTTATTTTTTCATTTTTATTTTTTACTTTTTTAAATTTATTCATTTATTTTTTTAAATTAATCAATCCAACAAGACAATACACAGCAATACCATAACAATGCAATCCAATTCCAATTCCAAAACCAAACCCGACCCAGCAACACTCAGAACTGCAATAAACAGAGCAATTGAGTAGTGAAACAAAAATGAATATTATCAACAACAGTATCAATATTAGTTACAATTTCAACATAGCAGTGGTTAAAAATCCCTCATTGACATTATCATTAGACGTTTATAAAAACAAAACAAAAAACAATAGAGTCACAGGGGCTTACACTTGCATCGCATCTCATAAGCTTGACAACAAACTGTGTCCAATATTTTCACAAAGATAAAATAAGTCATATTTTTGGTTCATTTAATAGTTAAAACAAATTTACATTATTGCAATCAGTTGATAAAACATTGTCCTTTACAATTATAAAAGCTTTTTACAAAAATCTGCTACTCTGCTTTCATGTCAGCAGACTGGGGTAGATCCTGCTGAAATCCTATGTATTGAATGAATAGAGAATCGTTTTGAATTGAGGAAATATCGTTTTTGAATCGAGAATCGCGTTGAATAAAAAAAAAATCGATTTAGAATCGAATTGGGACCCCAAGAATCGTGGGACACCCAAAGATTCGCAGCCCTAGCGTCCACCCTCGATGAGTGCCAGTGTTTTGAGCACATACAACAATCCCACAATAATAATGATAACTGAAAACTTTGGTCACGATAACCGTGGTTTGGAATTTTTATATTGTTACATCCCTAAGTCAGTCCATATCAAAAACAATCAAAATCCCGAATGAGCCTCAGCAAGAGTGAGTCCCTATGGATAAGTGTTCATCCTCTTTATAGTATAAAGACAGAGAAGTCCAGTTTGTTCAAGGTTCATTGATGGTTAAATAAATTAAAGCATGTGTCTTTTTTCATTGTCTCTTTCCTAAAACCCTCCAAATCCCAATCTTTTGCAATAATCATGGGAGTCTTAACAACATCGAAAGAGGAGCTTGCAAGTATTCTTGAAGGGAAGGACATAACATAGACCTAAGGCGTAAAAGCCACTAAATGTAAACAATGAGCTACCTTGTTGGTATGTGTGTTCTTACTCTTAGTCTAAGGAATTTATCTCGTAAATTTAAGAAAAAAATAAAAGCTAGAGCAAAAGGTTGTACTGTATATTATAAACTATTCTAACATAGATATTGTTATAAATTCAAGTCCCAGCACAACAACAACAACATCAGTTTAAACATGTAGTTCTTTAATAGATATGTTTATTTTGTTGTTCAGTTGATTGTAGACATGTGTCAAATCTTCTACAGATTTCTTGCAGGCAATAGGAAAATGGAATTTGTCTCTACAGGCTTCTACATACAAATATATTTTAAATCTGAAGAGCTTTTTAAGGACTACACATTTTGATCTGGTGTAAACAAACATGATTTAACAAAATTGAAAAAGTTGAAACAGCCACCACTGTAGTGACCAATGGAAAAAAAGGCAACATACACGTGACACATAGTTTTGTGCTGGCATCTGCCAATAAAAAGCTGTGATATCACAAACAAGTTATCACATTGATCATGGAGGATACAGCTATGGTCTATATTGCTGTAGGATGTTAAAATTGTATCTTAAAAAAAAAAACGGTGAAAAAGGCCTCCAACCCTTATCTCGTGTGTATTCATGTCCATCTATCCTCAAATTCTGCCCTTCATCATCCCTTGTCTCATATCTATAACCTCTTCTTTTCAGCTGCTCCACTCTATAATAAAATCAATGCAGACCGGTGTAAGGTCAATGTCCACTGGGTTGTCAGGTGAACCATGTGACCTTCGGCTACCCTTGGTGCAGTCTTCCAGTGTTTAGACTGCTCTCTCACTACACACACACACACACACACACACACATAAACGCACACACGCTCAGAACAAAAACACACTCAGACAAACCCGCAGGCAGGCACAGATGGAGACGCACAACCACACCAGCTCACAATCACGTGTGTACACGGTGACATGCACACCGTGTGTATGATTTAACCTTTCTTACTCACACACACTAACTCATAGAGAAATACAAATTTGTTATATTGATTATAGTCACGGGTAAGATTGCAAAAGCCTTAAACTTTCATCTCTGCCTTTCCAGCTCCACTTCATTGTGTTTAAGCCTTGTTTTATTATATATTTTATTATATATTTAGCCTCTTTCTTTTCATAGACTTCATTACCTGCTTCTATGCATTTATATTTTCATATTCTTTCCCCCTTATTTTTATTTCCATTATTTTCTCTTCTAACTGATAATATTTGCAATAAATCAAAAAATACATGTGTCAACAGCGGCTTTGAATGTTTTCGTTGTGAACCTTGCATTGACTACAGTATATATTGAGTTTTGTTGCTCAGTATGACAAAACAGTTGCATAAACTAGTTAGCTCTCTGTGATCGATCAATGTGTCGTTGAAAATAGTTTGTCGGCGTTCGGGATTATAATAATATCGCTAATACTTGCTTAATATTCAAGTCACAAGATGTAAATGGAGTATTGTTGGCGGTTTTCGGATGTATATTTATAGGGCTTGGTGGGCGTAATAGGGGAGCGCCCATTGACTTTATTGTCAGCTCACTTTTGCTGACATTTTTTTAAGATTCAGAATGCATTAAAGGCCTACTGAAATGTTTTATTTTTATTCAAACGGGGATAGCAGATCCATTCTATGTGTCATACTTGATCATTTCGCGATATTGCCATATTTTTGCTGAAAGGATTTAGTAGAGAACATCGACGATAAAGTTTTGGTCGCTGATAAAAAAAAGCCTTGCCTGTACCGGAAGTAGCGTGACGTCACAGGTTGAAGGGCTCCTCACATTTTCCCATTGTTTACAATGCAGCGAGAGCGATTCGGACCGAGAAAGCGACGATTACCCCATTAATTTGAGCGAGGATGAAAGATTTGTGGATGAGGAACGTGAGAGTGAAGGATTAGAGTGCAGTGCAGGACGTATCTTTTTTCGTTCTGACCGTAACTTAGGTACAAGGGTTCATTGGATTCCACACTTTCTCCTTTTTCTATTGTGGATCACGGATTTGTATTTTAAACCACCTCGGATACTATATCCTCTTGAAACTGAGAGTCGAGAACGCGAAATGGACATTCACAGTGACTTTTATCTCCACGACGGGTGGTATAGCTCGGTTGGTAGAGCGGCCGTGCCAGCAACTTGAGGGTTGCAGGTTCGATCCCCGCTTACGCCATCCTAGTCACTGCCATCGTGTCCTTGGGCAAGACACTTTACCCACCTGCTCCCAGTGCCACCCACACTGGTTTAAATGTAACTTAGATATTGGGTTTCACAATCTAAAGCGCTTTGAGTCACTTGAGAAAAAGCGCTATATAAATGTAATTCACTTCACTTCACGACAATACATCGGCCAAGCTCTTTAGCTACGCAGCTAACATGATAGCATCGGGCTTAGATGCAGATAGAAACAAAAGAAATAAACCCCTGACTGGAAGGATAGACAGAAAATCAACAATACTGTTAAACCATGGACATGTAACTACACGGTTAATGCTTTCCAGCATGGCGAAGCTTAACAATGCTGTTGCTAACGACACCATTTAAGCTAACTTAGCTACGGGACCTCACGGAGCTAACGTGATAGCATCAGGTTTAAATGCAGATAGAAACAAAAGAAATAAACCCCTGACTGAAAGGATAGACAAAAAAATCAACAATACTTTTAAACCATGGAAATGTAACTATACGGTTAATGCTTTCCAGCCTGGCGAAGCTTAACAATGCTGTTGCTAACAACGCCATTGAAGCTAACTTAGCTACGGGACCTCATCAAAGCTATGATAAAAACATTAGCGCTCCACCTACGCCAGCCCTCATCTGCTCATCAACACCCGTGCTCACCTGCGTTCCAGCGATCGACGGAGCGACGAAGGACTTCACCCGATCATAGATGCGGTCGGCGGCTAGCATCGGATAGCTCGTCTGCTATCCATCTCAAAGTCCTCCTGGTTGTGTTGCTGTAGTCCGCCGCTAATACACTGATCCCACCTACAGCTTTCTTCTTTGCAGTCTTCATTGTTCATTAAACAAATTGCAAAAGATTCACCAACACAGATGTCCAGAATACTGTGGAATTTTGCGATAAAACAGAGTTTTTTGTATTGGATCCAATGGGGTCCGAATACTTCCGTTTCAACCATTGACGTCCCGCGCATACGTCATCATACATAGACGTTTTCAACCGGAAGTTTTGCGGGAAATTTAAAATTGTACTTTATAAGTTAACCCGGCCGTATTGGCATGTGTTGTAATGTTAAGATTTCATCATTGATATATAATCTATCAGACTGCGTGGTCGGTAGTAGTGGGTTTCAATAGGCCTTTAAAAGAAACATGTGTTGTTGTATTACATCGGGATTGTGAATGATAAACAGCACATCTCATTCCAACTTTTGTGTATTTCCAGTATGACTGATCTGCTCACTATGGGAAGCGTGCAGAGGAGTTTCCCCCATGACGTCTTCAGATCCCGAGCGTATGGAAAATGCCGAAGTCATTGTGAGAGGAAGATTTAAAATGGCTGTGTGGATTTTTTTTGTGGATGTTTAGATGATATTTTCACATGCTTTGCGGATTAGAAATATAACTAGATATGGTTTAACGCAGTGGTGCCCAACCCGGTCCGCGGCCCGGTGGTTGGTGATTGGTACCGGGCCGCACAAGAAATTAATAGTTTTTTTTAATAAATCAACATAAAAAACACAATATATACATTATATATTAATATAAATCAATATAGTCTGCAGGGATACAGTCCGTAAGCACACATGATTGTATTTCTTTATGAGAAAAAAAATAAAATAAAAATAAAGCCCCACCCCCACCCCTCACCTGTCCGTGGGACAAATTTTCAAGCGTTGACCGGTCTGCAGCTACAAAAAGGTTGGGGACCACTGGTTTAACGGATAAAACGGATAACGGATATTTTCCCATTGTACTGGTACTTTAAAGGTGGTGATGTACTCACAAACATCCACAAAGATGGTCGAGACAGACCACAGATGCTGATTAAATGAGAATAAGTAATACAGCAACATGGATCAAGAACAGTGGTCCCCAAACTATGGCCCGCGGGCCGGATCCGGCCCACCAGCGTCCAAAATCAGGCCCACGGGAAGTCCCAAGTATAAAAAATAAATAAATAAATAAAATAAAAAAATACAAAATATTATTTTTTTCGGTCTTTTCTTATCCACTTTGTACCGCTTGCTACTCACGGTGTCTCCTAGCTGCTCAGGCAAATCATATTATCTAAAAATGCATTTTCTCATCGATAACGTGACATCATCGCGCGTGCGGAAAGTGCGCTATATATATCTAATATATATATATATATATATATATATATATATATATATATATATATATATATATATATATATATATATATATAGTCCATACTATTATGATTACGTCTATATTTTTGGCATCACAACATCTTCTTTCATTTTTTAAAATGTATATTATGTTTATAAACACATTAGGACTTCGGATATGACCAATGTATGATCCTGTAACTACTTGGTATCGCATTTATACCCAAATTTGTGGTATCATCCAAAACTAATGTAAAGTATCAAACAACAGAAGAATAAGTGATTATTACATTTTAACAGAAGTGTAGACAGAACATGTTAAAAGAGAATGTAAGCAGATATTAACAGTAAATGAAGAAGTAGATTAATAATTAATTAATAAAGCCAATAATGACATTTTTTTGTGGTCCCCTTTATTTAGAAAAGTACCAAAAAGTACCGAAATAATTTGAGTACCGGTACCGGTCCTAAAATATTGGTATCGTTACAACACTAACATATGTATATTTATATATATATACACTACCGTTCAAAAGTTTGGGGTCACATTGAAATGTCCTTATTTTTGAAGGAAAAGTACTGTACTTTTCAATGAAGTTAACTTTAAACTAGTCTTAACTTTAAAGAAATACACTCTATACATTGCTAATGTGGTAAATGACTATTCTAGCTGCAAATGTCTGGTTTTTGGTGCAATACCTACATAGGTGTATAGAGGCCCATTTCCAGCAACTATCACTCCAGTGTTCTAATGGTACAATGTGTTTGCTCATTGGCTCAGAAGGCTAATTGATGATTAGAAAACCCTTGTGCAATCATGTTCACACATCTGAAAACAGTTTAGCTCGTTACAGAAGCTACAAAGCTGACCTTCCTTTGAGCAGATTGAGTTTCTGGAGCATCACATTTGTGGGGTCAACTAAACGCTCAAAATGGCCAGTAAAAGAGAACTTTCATCTGAAACTCGACAGTCTATTCTTGTTCTTAAAAATGAAGGCTATTCCACAAAATTGTTTGGGTGACCCCAAACTTTTGAACGGTAGTGTATATATATATATATATATATATATATATATATATATATATATATATATATATATATATATATATATATATATATATATATATATATATATATATATATATATATACATATACATGTGTATATATACAGCCCGGGCCCCGGCCAAATTGTTTTAACCCAATGCAGGCCCCGAGTCAAAAAGTTTGGGGACCCCTGATCAAGACAATCAAGAATTGGACGTACACAAAATCCAATAGTCCTACAGTCAGTAAGAGGAGTTGTTCAGCTATGAAGTAGTACAATCTTCCGCATGCAGCCACTGTGCTAATGAATGCCATTTATTGTCAAGCGGTTGCAGGTGTGCCGTACTGTACGGATGTTAATTTGTCTCTTTATTCTGTTAGCTTTTTTCGACAATGAATTTATGTAACTGAATTTTTTGCATTTGAATTTTGTGAACTGATTTTCTTGCATCAAATTATGCTGACAATTTAATTGAAAAAAAATCAGAGTAAAACAAATTCAGTGCTAAAAAATTTAGTGTGGAAAAATTCCCTGCTTCAAAAAGCAAGACTGCATCCATCCATCCCGCTTGTCCCTCTCGGGGTTGCGGGGGTGCTGGAGCCTATCCCAACTGTACTCGGGCGGTAGGCAGGGTACACCCTGGACAAGTCGCCACCTCATCGCAGGGCGGACATAGATAGACAACATTCACACACTAGGGCCAATTTAGTGTTGCCAATCAACCTATCCCCAGGTGCATGTCTCACTTCCACTCAGAACCAGCCAATGAGGTGTCAAGTTTCAAGTCACTTGACTCGGTTCTTGCAAAACAGCATAAAAAAGGCAGTTAACTGGGCTACCTGGGCATAATACAACATAATAAACACTTCAATGTGGCACGCAGGATATTTTCAAACTATAAAAAATTATGCCAATGGTTAAAATCTGCACTTTGGAGTGATACAAGTTAGTACGTGTCATATCCGTTTAAGCTGACGGTGATACACAATGTGACCAGCTGATAGTCACAAAAGTGTAGATTCTAACTATTGGAAGAATTTTTTAAGTTTGAAAATATCCAGCGGGCCGCATTGAAATGTTAACTATGTTGTATTATGCCAAGGTAGCCCAGTTAACTGCTTTTTTTGCTGTTTTTCATAACTTGATTTTTTTTTCAATGTAATTGTCATGTAATATGTAAAAAAAATCAGTTCACCAAATTCAAACGCAAAAAAGTCAGTTATATAAATTCAGTGAAAAAAAAAAGCTTTTGTCTTAAAGACACAAATTAACCTCCATGCATTGCTTGGTCCCGTACAATATGTTGGAATATGAAATCACATGTTTTTCGTTCCAGTGCTCGGTCAGGGCTGTGTGAAAGTCGATGTCCAATTTTATGGTCCACAGTCCCTCATTCTTGAGAGATACTAACTTAATGGCCATAAAAGGCTACACATTAATTTATGTTAACCTACGTCACCACACCGGCTTCACCTTTGTTCCAAGCCATAGCTCAATGTGGCGCCAATGTCAGAATCAGGTGAACCAAATGTTATCTATGGCCGGACACATATAGAACTCGTTTAGGGCCTAATGCTAACGATCACCAGCCAATATACTTGCAACAATTGAAATAACTTAGATGACATATGGAACTATAAAACTGGGTGTCTGGCTCACCCATGATGAGAGTTATCAATGGGTTGAACTCTTTCAAGGTACTGTAGAACCTGCAGTGATGCTTGCTTGTCCTACACACTATCGACACTCTCCAGTCCGACAGGAGAAGATAGGCCAGCACACAAGAGTCCCAAACAGGAAAAAAGGTAATTTGGGGAGGTAAGACAAAGAAGCGCATATGAAAGAAACTAATACAAATATAAAGGCCAGGAACAGAACAATATGGAACGCAACACATACAATATGGCCTCAACTCATTCTGCTTCAGTATTGCAGCCTCGCAGTGCTAGACTCCAATTCCTTCACCAAGTTAGCTCGCTACACACTCTGTCATGTTATGGATGATTTATTTCTTTAATTCAATGAAAATCATAAAGTTCTTCTTGTCAGCACTGTCCTTCCTGCTGACCAACAGCATCTCTGTCTGGACTGGAGCCTGCAATGCCTCAGACTGGAAGTCTCTCCAGAGAGTGGTGAGGACGGCGGAAAAGATCATCAGGACTCCTCTTCCTCCTATCCAGGAGATCGCAAAAAGCCGCTGCCTGACCAGGGCTCAGAAAATCTGCAAAGACTCCTCCCACCCCCACCAAGGACTGTTTTCACTGCTGGACTCTAGAAAGAGGTTCCGCAGCCTCCGAAGCAGAACCTCCAGGTTCTGTAACCGCTTATTCCCTCAGGCCGTAAGACTCTTGAACGCATCATAATTAAATTATCCCCTCAACTCCCCCCAAAATGGTTTAACTCGCTGGAATAAAAAAGACAATATAACATACATCCATAAACGTAGATGCATGTGAAAAAGTGCAATATATTTATCTGTACAGTAACCTATTTATTTATTTATATATGCACCTTATTGCTTTTTTATCCTGCACTACTGTCTATCTGTGTTGGCCCTGCGATGAGGTGGCGACTTGTCCAGGGTGTACCCCGCCTTCCGCCCGATTGTAGCTGAGATAGGCTCCGGCGCCCCCCGCGACCCCGAAGGGAATACGCGGTAGAAAATGGATGGATGGATGGATACCATGAGCTTATGTAACGAAATGTCTTTCTTATCTGTACTGTAAAGTTCAAATTTGAATGACAATTAAAAGGAAGTCTAAGTCTAAGTCTAAGTCTTCACACTTACTTTCATCCTCCCCGTGCATGGATAAACAAAGTTATGTCCATTTCCAGCTATAAGTTAATGCAAGCGAATAAGTTCAAATGTTTTGGTCACGTCTTTTGAGGTTCTCTGTGACATTCGCTACGCCAACAAGTGGTGGGGAGGCTCATAACGCAAGTTTTGGTCGCAATCTAAAATCAAAAGAAAGCTTGTATCCCAATAATGTATAAGCTGGGACACTAATATCCCGGGATACCACTGTACAACCAATCACATTTCTAATTAGTATCCAATTAGCCTAACAAGCATGTTTTCTGGATGTAAGAGGAAGCCTTAGTACCCAGAGGAAACCCATACATGGACAAGGAGAAATTGCAAACTCCACATGGAGACCATCCAGACCTCTAAGACTCAATCTCCTGATTTTGAAGTTAGGCCAATATGCAGGCATGTGAGCACCCTGTAAAGGGGAACTGCACTTTTTGGGGAATTTTTCCTATCGTTCACAAATTATTATGAGAGACATAACAATGGATGTTAATTCTTTTTGCATTCTAACTATTAAATAAATACAAAGTTTGTTTATGGGAGCCGTGCAATTCCACCTATAAAGCCCTTAAAAAACATCCAAACACCCCCAATGAGGTTTTATATACATGATGTAAGTATATATGTAATGTATTAACGGGCACATTTATAATAACATTTAATATTTACGTATTTTGATAATTTTAAGCATACGCGGCGCATTAATTTCAAAAACGCATCACGTTTGCTTTTCTTCTTCTTCATCACTGATTATTATTCACTGCAGACTTTATAAAACATCACTTAATGTACAAGGTCTGCTGTCATTAGGATGCCGACTGCTGGGATGTTCATATATTCCCATTTGGATGAAGTCCCCCACGTCTGCGGTGCCTTCCAAGGTTTCCTTGTTCCCATTGGGTTGAGTCTTTTCTTGCTCTGATGTGGGATCTGAGCCCAGGATGTGGTTGTGGCTTGTGCAGCCCCTTGAGACATTTGTGATTAAAGGGTATATAAGTAAACTTTGATTGATTGATTGATTGAATATCTCATAATCCCCGCAAAGAAACAGGTGTGGGGGACCAAGCGTCTTTCCTGTCGTCCTTGGTGAGATGCATGATTTATGATCTTTGATTGATTGATTGAGACTTTTATTAGTAGGTTGCACAGTGAAGTACATATTCCGTACATTTGACCACTAAATGGTAACACCCGAATAAGTTTTTCAACTTGTTTAAGTCGGGGTCCACTTAAATTGATTCATGATACAGATATATACTATCATATATACTATCATCATAATACAGTCATCACACAAGATAATCACATTGAATTATTTACATTATTTACAATCAGGGGTGTGGAGGGGGTGGGGGGTAGGATATGGACAGCAAGTAGTGGACATATAGAGAGAGAGAGAGAAAGAGAGCGAGAGAGAGAGAGAGAGAGAGAGAGAGAGAGAGAGATCAGAAGGCATAAGAAAAAGTATCTGCATTTGATTGTTTACATTTGATTATTAGCAATCCGGGGAGGGTGTTAGTTTAGGGTTGTAGCTGCCTGGAGGTGAACTTTTAGTGCGGTTTTGAAGGAGGATAGAGATGCCCTTTCTTTTATACCTGTTGGGAGCGCATTCCACATTGATGTGGCATAGAAAGAGAATGAGTTAAGACCTTTGTTAGTTCGGAATCTGGGTTTAACGTGGTTAGTGGAGCTCCCCCTGGTGTTGTGGTTATGGCGGTCATTTACGTTAAGGAAGTAGTTTGACATGTACTTCGGTATCAGGGAGGTGTAGCGGATTTTATAGACTAGGCTCAGTGCAAGTTGTTTAACTCTGTCCTCCACCTTGAGCCAGCCCACTTTAGAGAAGTGGGTAGGAGTGAGGTGGGATCTGGAGTGGAGGTCTAAAAGTAACCTGACTAGCTTGTTCTGAGATGTTTGGAGTTTAGATTTGAGGGTTTTGGAGGTGCTAGGGTACCAGGAGGTGCACGCGTAATCGAAAAAGGGTTGAACGAGAGTTCCCGCCAGAATCCTCATGGTGCTTTTGTTGACCAGAGAGGAGATTCTGTAGAGAAATCTCGTTCGTTGGTTAACCTTTCTGATTACCTTGGTTGCCATTTTATCACAGGAAAGGTTAGCCTCTAGAATGGAACCTAGGTAGGTGACCTCAACTTTCCTGGTGATAACAATGTCACCCACTTTTATGGTGAAGTCATTGACTTTCTTAAGGTTGATGTGGGACCCAAACATAATTGATTCTGTTTTACCCAAGTGTATGGATAGCTTGTTGTCAGCGAGCCAGGTGCAAGTTCTACACAGCTCAGCACTGAGGATTTTCTCCACCTGTGACTTGTCCTTGCCGGATACCAGCAGGGCAGAGTCATCCGCAAACAAAAACAATTCACAGTCGCATGCCGATGACATGTCATTTATGTATATTAGGAACAGTAAAGGTCCCAATATACTGCCTTGGGGGACTCCACAGCTCACCGAGAGGGGGGGGGGGGGGGACACGGTGCCGTTCACCTCTACCACCTGCTCCCTCCCCTCCAAGTAAGATTGCATCCAGCTCCATGAGGTTTTGTTAAATCCGATTGCTCTGAGCTTATCCAACAGTATAGCGTGGTTAACGGTGTCAAAGGCCTTCTGAAGGTCCAGCATGACCATGCCGCAGTATTTGCCCGCGTCCACCTCATGTTTGATGTGGTCGGTCAGATAGAGAAGGCATGTGTCAGTGGAGTGGTTAGTTCTGAAGCCGGCTTGGAATTTGTACATGAGTTTATTAGTGGCAAGGTAACTATCAACCTGTTCATAAACAATTTTTTCCATTACTTTCGAAATGGAACTGAGAATAGAAACAGGTCGGTAGTTGCCAGGTTCCAATGTGCTTCCTTTTTTAAAGAGGGGAGTTACTCTTGCTATCTTAAAATCTTTTGGTACTTGGCCTTGTGTAATTGATAGGTTTATTATGTGCGTGATGATCGGGGCAATGATGGAGGCAGAGTCCCTGAGGAATCTGGAGGGAATATTATCAAGGCTGTGGCCTTGTTAGGGTGGAGCGCGCTCAATTTTTTAAACACCTCGTCAGCTGTGACCATTTCTAATTTGAAATCATCGATGGATACTCCTAGCTTTCTGTAGAAGGCTTTAATGTGTTCTACACCAAAGCGACCAGAGTGGTGGGACAGCTTGTTGACAAGAGTTGCGGCTATGCTGGCGAAAAAGATGTTAAGTCTGCTAGCTACCTCCATTTTGTCTGTAATGAGGGAGTCACCCTCCTTGATGCTAATGTTGGTGAGTCTTGTTTTAAGTTTCTGGCTGCAACCAGGAAGCTGGTTGTTGAGAATTTTCCAGAACTCACGTGGCTTATTTGTGTTTTCCTCTATTTTGTCATTAATGTAATTTTTTTTTAAGGATTTAGTCAGGTTGGTTGACTTATTTCTTAATTTATTGCATTGCTTTTTGAGAGTTGAAAGGAGTAATTTGAGGTTGATGTTATTGGGTTGTTTATCTACTTCTGTTTTACATTTTTGGTATTCAGAGTATTTTCTGTCTCTGTCTTTAATGGCAGCTAATAGGTCCGGATTCATCCATAATTCTGAGCGGGCTTTGATCCTGACTGTTTTCACGGGAGCCATGTCATTTAGTATCTTTAGGAACGCCGTTTTGAAGCGATCCCAAGCAACATCGACCAGGTTGCTCGCGAGCACAGGGTACCAGTCCCACTCATCTAATTTTAAATTGAAATTGTCATTGGAGTATTTTTTGAGGGATCTGGATTGGGCTGTTATGTGGCCATTGGTTTTGGGTTTAGCTATTTTGCGGGTGCAGAAGGTTAGATACTGGTCGCTAAGACCACAGATCATGACCCCACTATTTTTTATTTTAGGCCGGTCTGAAGTGAGAATGAGATCTATGGTTGATTGGGTGGAATCACACACCCTTCTAGGTAGCGCTATTAGCTGGGAAAGACCGTGCAGATTACAAAACTTGCTGAAGGATCTGAAGACAGGCGCATCTTTGCGTTGAATATCTGTGTTCAGATCCCCAGTTATAATTTTCTCCACGTTGTCTGTCCCTGCCAAGCATTCTTCCAAAGCCCCATAGAAATCACTCTGATTAGGGGGTCTATAAACAGTCCCTATTAGTACCGGCTTAGCGTTTTTAAATTTGATTTCCGCCCACACAGATTCCAGGTCATTGTGGTTAAGATCAGTGCGAGTTATGTATTTTATATCTTGGTGAATATACATACAAACGCCCCCACCGTGTTTATTCCTATCCTTTCTGATAACCAAAAAGTTTTGTATTTCTATCTCTGAGTCAGAAATACTTTGATCAAATTTGGTTTCAGAGAAACACAAAATTGTTACCTTCGTGTTGAGGAACATTTCTCTGATTTGGTCGAGTTTGGCTCCAGAGAGGCTGTTCACATTAAGGTGGATGATGTGTAGTCCACTGGAACCAAAAAGAGCATCAGAGTCCGCTGTGTTGTGCTACTGACCAGAAAAGTTATTGGTTGTTATTGCTGTTGAAGTTGAAGAAGAGAAGGGAGAGAGAGGAGAGAGAGAGAGAGAGAGAGAGAGGCATCTTCCTCCAGGTGAAGGGGGAGGGAGGGGGAGGGGCGGAGTTGGAGAGGGGGAGAGGGGGAGGCCAGGTAGGGTTGCTGGGGGTGGATTTCCTTTTGGCTGGCTTTTTTGAGGACAAAGAGAATAACGAAAATGTTTTTGTAAAGGCGCCTCTAAATCCAGTGTATGCCGCGTCCTCGACCGTCGTGGACCGGGGAGAGGCCGCATGGACCCCCGCCATCTCGTGCAGTTCCCCGCCATCATCAATGACTGGTTCGCCGTCCACCGCCGCCGCTGCGTCGTTCACCGCCGCTGAGTCGTTCACCGCCGCTGAGTCGTTCACCGCCGCTGAGTCGATGCCTTCTCCGATGACTGGGTCGTCCTCCACCGCCGCCGCCGAGCCTCCGACCGTGTCGATGAACGGGGCGAAGTCCTCCGCCGAGCCGCCGATCGCTGGAGCACAGGTGAGCTTGAGCTGAGATGAGCCGGTAGCCGAGTTAGCTTCGATGGTGACGCTAGCAGTAGCATTGCTAGTCTTCGCCAGTCGAGACAACGTTAACCGTGTTGTTGCAGGTCCAGGGTTGAGTTCAGTGTCTCCTGATAGTAGAAGTAATAGTAGTATTATTGACTTTCTGTCTATCCTTCCAGTCAGGGGCATGTTCCCTTTGCCTCGATGGCCAGTCAAGCAGGATGCTAACACGTTAGCTCCAAAGCCAAGGTGCTTCGCTGATGTATTGTCGTGGAGATAAAAGTCACTGTGTATGTCCATTTCGCGTTCTTGACTCTCATTTTCAAGAGGGTAAAGTATCAGAGGAGGTTTAAAATATAAATCCGTGATCCACAGTAGAAAAAGGAGGAAGTGTGGGATAATCCGAGCAGTTGTTTGAATTCCCGATCGGGAGCGAAAGAGAGTGCGACCGCTCATCTCGGCGTCCAGTGTGCACATCTACAATAAACTTCCAGAGAGAAAGGAAGTGAGGAAACGCCTCGCCAGTCGATCATGTCGAAATTGTACTCAGGCTTGTTATCACAGCGCCGCTATAAGTAGTGTGTCTGTGTTAGCGCTTATAATAACACTATCACCAATACTTGGTTAATATTCAAGTCACAAAATGTAAATGGAGTATTGTTGGCACTTTCTGAATGGTTATTTAATGGATTTTATGGGCGAAATAGAGGAGCTCCCATTGGTTCCACTGTAAGCGGACTTTTTTTTACTGGTATTTTCAAATTAGAATGCATTAAAAAAATCCATCCGTTGTCATGTCTTTCATAATGATCGATAGGCAAAATTGCAGTTAAAGGGGAACTGCATTTTTATTGGAATAAAGGACCAAAGGCTCCTCTATTTCGCCCATAAAATCTAATAAATAACCATCCAAAAAGCGCCAGTAATACTCCATTTACATTTCGTGATTTGAATATTAACCAAGTATTAGTGATATTGTTATTACGAGTGCTAAAGCAGACAAACTATTTATAGCAGCGCCCTAATCACTACCATGTCTCCCTATGTTTACATCATCAAGTAGTCTGCTGCTTCCTCGCCTCTTTGCTCACTGCAAGTTTATTGTAGATCATAAATCATGCATCTCTACACAGCATCCATTGCGGAGGGGTCTCCACATCTAGTCCCTTCCAAGGTTTCTCATTGTTCCCATTGGATTTAATTTTTTTCTTGCTCTGATGTGGGATCTGAGCCGAGGATGTTGTTGTGGCTTGTCCAGCCCGTTGAGACATTTGTGATTAAGGGCTGTATAGGTAAACTTGGATTGGTTGATCTCACCAGCACGGAAGAAGTCTGAGTAGGTATTCCAACAAGTTGGTAACTTTGACAGCCATTTAGACGCCTCCTAAAATGTGCAATTCTCCTTTAACATTCCTGCAAACAATAAAAAAGATGGCAGATTTCTTGCAAACTGTGAAACAAAATGGTGGCTGGATTAAGAAGTCATAAATTATTATAAAGTAATTACGGACCTACGAAAAAGGGGGCAGATTTTGTAAAACCTACAAAAGACGATGGCGGCCAGATATGATGACTTATACCTACTTCCAGTTTAGGCCATGCCCACTGAGTGTGACGTCATCCGTAAGTGGTCCCCCCTTACTGAGTGCTGTATATAAACCACGCCCCTTGACCTTTAGATGACCCGCCCCCTGCAACGCCTCCTTCAGCCCCCACTTCATTCCCCTTAATAGCTGTTACATATTACTACTAGTGCTCCTGAAGACCTAAACCAACCACCCATAAATCTTGTCATGTTTCCCTTGAGACCAGTTCTTTCCATAATGTAATTAAATTATCCTGCACTCAAACAAAAGTCCTGTTTCTGAGTCATCGACATCAGTGGCAGACATTTGAGCATGGTGGGATATGGCATTGATTAACAAACAGTGTTTGAGATGCTTGGTTACATCAGACTGTAGAGAGGGAAGTACATAGGCACACTGCAGCCAATTAGAATCAATTTGTCCCAATGGCCATTGCCCCAGAAATGACCTCCACAAGTATATGAGGGATTTTTTAATTTTTTATCCTAAGCTTTTCCTGATGGACATGACCTCACCGTCTTTTTCTATTGCATCACATTACATTTCATTACTTTATTCTTATTGTTATGGTCGCCAGACTGCATCCAGTTGTACATCAACATGACATGATGCCTAATGGTCAGTAGATGAAGCTCTTACAGCAACACACACACATCCACACTCGCACACACACACACACACACACACACACACACACACACACACACACACACACACACACACACACACACACACACACACACACACACACACACACACACACACACACACACACGCATACTGGTAATTGCAAGAATTTCCTCTTGACTACTCATCCTGAGGCAAGCATTAACACTCAACTCTGGGGGCTGCTGCAATACATACAGTATGGATCTCATACCCATATATACTGGGCCTGTATTAAATATAGTATTACATATAAATCTAAATCCATCCATCCATCCATTTTCTACCGCTTGTCCCTTTTGGGGACGCGGGGGGTGCTGGAGCCTATCTCAGCTGCATTGGGGCGGAATGCGGGGTACACCCTGGACAAGTCGCCACCTCATCGCAGGGTCAACACAGATAGACAGACAACATTCACACTCACATTCACACACTAGGGTCAATTTAGTGTTGCCAATCAACCTATCCCCAGGTGCATGTTTTTGGCGGTGGGAGGAAGCTGGAGTACCCGGAGGAAACCCACACAGTCACGGGGAGAACATGCAAACTCCACACAGAAAGATCCCGAGCCCGGGATCAAACTCAGGACTACTCAGGACCTTTGTATTGTGAGGCACATGCACTAACCCCTGTTCCACCGTGCTGCCTGATAAACATAATTCCATACGTTAATTCTAAATATAAATCTTAAATCTAAACCTAAATGTTAAATATAAATCTTAAATCTAAATGTGAGCGCTAAATTGTGAATCTAAACCTAAATGCTAAATCTTAAATCTAAATGTTAGCGCTAAATGGTCAATCTAAACCTAAATGCTAACTCTAAGCCTAAATCTTAAATCTAAATCTAAATGTGAGCGCTAAATTTCTCGCCAAGTGTAAAGATTCATATTTATAGGATGTCAGTATTCCACCAATCCGACGCCTCTCAGCTGCGCCTACATCTCTGCCTTTCAGTGCTGACTCTCATACACATGACAGATGCTTAATGACAAATAATGCCAATAAAGTTGCATAATTATAAAAAATGTTAGCTTCAAACACGTGAGTGTGAATGATGTATTGAGACAACTCAAACACATTGCTGCTGCACTTCCGCATTTGACAATGAATGGAATTGATTCTTACACCGAGGAATGCAGTCTACATGAACGCACCTATTTCTATTTGTATGTGTCTTTCATCATTTCGCTGTGCTCTTAAGGGAATACAATGATTTGAAAGGGAATACAATGATTTGCAAATCATTGTATTCCGTTTATATTTACATCTAACACAATTTCCCAACTCATTTGGAAACGGGGTTTGTATTTCATGATTGTGTCACATATGAACATTACATTGCTGTAAACAACTCTGTCACTTTTATATACCGTATTTTCCGCACCATAAGCCGCACCTAAAAACCACTATTTTTCTCAAAAGCTGACAGTGCGGCTAATAACCCGGTGCACCTTATATATGGATTAATATTAATATTTATTTTCATAAAGTTTAGGTCTCGCAACTACGGTAAACAGCCGCCATCTTTTTTCCCCGTAGAAGAGGAAGCGCTTCTTCTTCTACGGTAAGCAACCGCCCCATAGAAGAGGAAGCGCTTCTTCTACTGTAAGCAACCGCACCCGCCCCCGTAGAAGAAGAAGCGCGCGGATATTACGTTTCATTTCATTTGTGTGTTTCTGTAAAGACCACAAAATGTCTCCTACTAAGAGACACGCGTACAAGGTTCCACTGACTTTTGATATTCCTGTGAAGCGCACTGTGGATACAACGGGAACACGTACGGTGAATATTCGCACCACAGGGAATGAGAAGTCGTCTTCACCGTGGTTCTAGCTTGCCATGCTAACGGCCAGAAACTTCCACCCACGGTGATATTCAAAAGGAAGACCTTGCCAAAAGAGAACTTTCCAGCCGGCGTCATCATAAAAGCTAACTCGAAGGGATGGATGGATGAAGAAAAGATGAGCGAGTGGTTGATAGACGTTTACGCGAAGACACCGGGTGACTTTTTTCACGCAGCTACGTCCCTGTTGATCTACGACTGCATGCGCGTCCACTTCACAGATGGTGTCAAAAAACAAGTGAAGCACCTAACCTAACCTAACCTATCCCATAACCCCAAAGGGTCGTTGGGGCACCACAGACGATCTGTTGACCAGCTCTCTCCATCCCTCTCTGTCCTCAGCAGCTCTCATTGCCTCGGTGAGTTTCAGGTGAGTCCATTCTCCGATGTTATCTTCCCATCTTTTCTTTTGTCTCCCTCGTCTCCTGCCACCTTGTACGGTGCCTTGCAGGATTGTTTTTGCAAGGCCTGAGGATCTGGTGATGTGTCCGTACCACCTCAGTTTCCGCTTTATGACCGTGGTGAGCAGGTCATCATGTGGGCCGATAGCTTGGCTGATCTTTTGCCGGACTTCTTCGTTTGTGACATGTTGGGTATAGGAGATACCCATGAGTCTTCTGTAGCATCTCATCTCCATGTGCTGAAGTGAAGCACACCGAAGAAGAATAATTCGATGGATTTGTGGATGATTAATAACTTCAGAAAGTGAGCTTTAAATGTTTATTTTGTGTGTTTTGTGACATTAACGTTCGAGCAACGTTGAGTTATTGATGTTGCTATTGCTCTGCACTATTTTGAGTGTTACTATTTTTGTGATTGCACATTTGCACATTACATTTGGGGAGTGAACAGAGTTGTTAGAACGCTGGTTTGTAATATATTATTAAAGTTTGACTGACCTATCTGACTGTTTTGTTGACATTCCCTTTAGCGTAGCGTAGGTGCGGCTAATAGCACGGGGCGGCTAATAGGTAAACAAAGTTTTGAAATATGCCGTTCATTGAACGTGCGGCTAATAACACGGGGCGCCTTATGGTGCGGAAAATACGGTAAGTTTGCTGCAAGCAGCAGCCAGCTGACACGCTCGCTTTGGATCGGCTCTAAATAATATGTCTTAATTGTTAGCTTAATGGTAAAACCATGATTATAGTGAGTGTGAAGTCATCATTTAGTCGAGGGTTGGAATCCGGCTGATGCCAATATGCGCCTTTTAATACGTTTCTTTTCCATCTTCCTGCTCCTCGCAGCACGGCACAGCACAGAGAAGCATGATTTAACAGGAAGTAAGATGAAGGAAAGACTTGAATTCACACTCACTATAATCATGTTTTTACCATTAAGCTCACAATTAAGACATTATTTAGAACTGATCCATATGACATTCGTTTACAGTAATGTAATGTTCATATGTGACACAATCATGAAGAAAGAGCACACCAAAATGATGAAAGACACATACAAATAGAAATAGGTGTGGTCCAACAGACTGCATCCCTCGATGTAATTAGAAGCAATTCCCTTCATTGTCAAACGTGGAAGTGCAGCTTCGACGTGTTTTAGTGTCTAATTGTCTTTATGCAACACACCTTGCACACACATGTTTGGAGCTAACATTTAAACAAATGGTGCAAGTTTATTGGCATTATTTGTCATTGAGCATCTGTCGTGTTTCCTTCAGTGAGAAAGGCGTAGGAGTGGCTTTGCGGCTGGGAGGCGTCGGATTGGTGGACTATTGACATCCAATAAATATTCATCTATTTATTTGGCGAGAGATTTAGTGCTGACGTTTAGATGTAGGTTTAGATTTAACTTTGAATTTTAGAGTTACAATTTAACGCTCAGATTTAGATTTAAGATTTAGGTTTGGATTTTACATTTAGCGCTCACATTTAGATTTAAGATTTAGGTTTTAATTTATCATTAAGGTTAATATATTGTATATTGAGATATACTATTTACAGTCAACATTTAATTTAAATTTAAATGTGATGAAAATTAGCTAAAGCTGAGAAAAATTTGTTACATCTGTAAAATATAGCTCCTTGAAAGGTGTGACAGAAGTTTTACATTTGGCACCGCATAGCCGTAGAGGTGCTGGGAAAATCGATTCACATACGAATCGCGATTTTTATTTATTTCCATTTTCTGAATTGACTCTCTGTCAGCAGTCAAAAGGAGTTTTTATAACCTGTTTTATAAAGGTTTTGTTGTAATTTAAGTACCAAATAAGTTTGTATGGACAAACTTTGTTGAATCGAAAAACAATTAGAAACAAATCATCACTCCAAGAATCAAAATCGAATCAAATCTACAGTTGTTATAAGGTTCACATTCCTACTTAGCCGGTGATATTCTTTTTGTATTTTTTTGGTTCATGAAATGTAACTTTTAGTAAGTTGCTTAACAGTTAATTTAACTAAATAAACAGATTTGTTTGACTATTTTTTAGTGAACTTACAGCTAAACTCTAAAACAGCTTTTGTTCATGTGAACATTTTATTTTCCTTATTCCTGTAACAGTTACAATAACATTGCAAATGTTACATAAATTAAAAAAGGACCGGTACCGGTACTCAAATTATATCGGTACTTTTTGGTACTTTTCTAAATAAAGGGGACCACAAAAAAATTTCATTATTGGCTTTATTAATTAATTATTAATCTACTTGTTCATTTACTGTTAATATCTGCTTACATTCTCTTTTAACATGTTCTGTCTACACTTCTGTTAAAATGTAATAATCACTTATTCTTCTGTTGTTTGATACTTTACATTAGTTTTGGATGATACCACAAATTTGGGTATAAATCCGATACCAAGTAGTTACAGGATCATACATTGGTCATATTCAAAGTCCTAATGTGTTTATAAACATAATATACATTTTAAAAAATGAAAGATGTTGTGATGCCAAAAACATAGACGTAATCATAATAGTATGGACTAGATACGTGCCTGTACTTGATATCATTACAGTGGATGTCAGGTGTAGATCCACCCATGGCGTTTGTTTACATTTTGATGCCGGTGTGTAGTGAAGCATGTTTAGCTATACCTCGTCCTGCAGTGATGATACTTATAAGAAACGTACTTTATTTGTCTTCATGGAGACCAGAATTAGTGATTTAGAAGTAACTAAAACACTGCAGACGGCGGATGGATGTTAGCTGCTAGCTAGATAGCCATGTCTTAAAGCACCTCTTCCTGAGGGCGTTTCAGTGTTATAACTTCAGCTTTATCGTTAGTTTTTAGACCAAAATGCGTCTTGTATTTATAGTTCGATCTAAAAAAAAAACCATTTGGTTGCAGGGGATTGTAGGAGTTACATTGCAATATTGGCTGCACTATTCCCACTGAGCCAGCCCACAGCAAATAAGAGTGTTAAATATCATACACTTGCACGCTATAAACACACATCTATTTCAGGGTAAAGACTTGTTCATACCCTCACTTATTTTGTGTCTGAGTGTGAGCGAGTGTGTGTGCGCCCTAATGAACATGTGTGCTATTACAGTCGAGCAATTTTCCACGGTCCTTAACAACTCTTCTTTCTGTTGCGAGAGGTAATCACAAGCAGCTCCTACCCGATGACTTGCTATTGATTTAGTCGCGTACACAAGCAGACACCCTTTAACATCACTGCCTTGCATGCCACACTGGTCCACATGCTCTGTACACCGCCATGTTATTGCGGCTCCTCTACTGCACAGGAAGCAGCATTTTTTTTATTTTTAAGAATGAAAGGCAGCTAATTAGCAGGGGAAATTAGTAAGAGTGATTCTATGGTAGAATCCAAACAGAAACCAGATAAGCAGCACACCAATGAAAATAGAAATAAGAGAATACAGCTCTTATTATTCCACGCATTGACTTGTATTCCCCCTTGAGTTCTCTACATCAAATCGTTTAGAAACTTGAATCATTTTATACGGCACAAAACCTTCTGAAAGATGGCTGGATGCCAAGACAGATGTAAAATTGAGACACTTAAAAAAAAAAGTTCAGAGATAAACAGTTTGGAAAAGGGTTCAAAATACAAATCAGTTTTCTGTTTAAATAGTAACGTTCCACTTTTTCGCTCTGACTTTTATTTTGTATTTTTTTCCTCGACTTGCTCCTTTTTGTGTACCCTTTGCAAAGACTTCTAGCTGTGGTGCAGGGCCAAGCAATGAGACACCACTTTCAGCAATGGTGTTCAAAAGCATAGCGGCTGCGGCAGGAAGACGCCAGATTGTTATTTTACCGTTCGTTTCAAATGAACTACTAGGAGAAATTGGTTTGGACTGATAGGTCTGCTACTAGTGTTGTAACAATACCAATATTTTGGTAGTGGAACAAAAAAATCTTAGGGTACATTAAACATGTGTTTCTTATTGCAGTTAAGTCCTTAAATAAAATAGTGAACATACTAGACAACTTGTCTTTTAGTAGTAAGTAAGCAAACAAAAGCTCCTAATTTAGCTGCTGACATATGCAGTAACATATTGTGTCATTTATCATTCTATTATTTTGTCAACATTATTAAGGACAAGTGGTAGAAAATTAATTATTAATCTACCTGTTCGTTTACTGTTAATATTTGCTTACTTTCTCTTTTAACATGTTCTATCTACACTTCTGTTAAAATGTAATAATCACATATTCTTCTGTTCTTTGATATTTCACATTAGTTTTGGATTGATACCACAAATTTAAGAAGTTACCGGATCATACATTGGTCATATTCAAAGTCTACATGTATCCAGGGATATATTTGCTGAGTTTATAAACATAATATAAATTTTTTTTAAACGAAATAAGATGTTGTGATGCCAAAAAATATCTATGTAATCATAGTAGTATCGACTAGATACGTGCCTGTACTTGATATCATTACAGTGGATGTCAGGTGTAGATCCACCAATGGCGTTTGTTTACATTTTGACGCCGGTGAGCTACGGTGTGTAATGAAGCATGTTTTAGCTCTTCCTCGTCCTGCAGGGATATGGTACTTATAAGAAACATACTTTATTTGTCGCCATGGAGACCAAGATGAGTGATTTAGAAGTAGCTAAAACACTGCCGACAGCAGATGGACGTTAGCCGCTAGCTAGCTACCCATGTCTTAAAGCACCTCTCCCGGGGGGCGTTTCAGTGTTATAACTTCACCCTTATTGTTAGTTTTTAAGCCAAAATGCATCCATTCTCCCTTTTCTGTCTACACACTGTGTCTACTGGTAAGTACTCCGTGATTGTGTGCCGCCGAACATGCTCGTCTGCTCGTAAACCAGCAATGTCACGACCTGACTTTGACGCGGGCACAGGGGGGTGCGGGACCGGTACGTTTCAGAGACGGTATCGTACCGAAAATGACTCATTAGTGTAGCGGTACTATACTGATACCAGTATACCGAACAACCTTATCGGCTACATTTACATTTAACAAAAAAACAAAGACAGAAGACACCATAATATAAACTCACCCAAACCTAATTTCCTCTCCGTAGTTAACAGATTCACTGAAACAGGTATAACTGAGTTATTGTATTAGTTGTGGCAGCACAGGGGCACTTTGTACCTCCTCCCAGAGTTCAACAGTTATTTTTTAGGGTACAGAACATGTGTAGAGTCGGAGAGCATGCTCCTGCTATGTCTCCTCATGGCCTGCTCATACAGCTCCTGCAGGCCAAGAGGGACTGGCGTAGTCGTGATTTTTCCCACGGTCTCTAACAAGTTCAGTATCTGTGTTTTAGATTTGACCGGTAGAGTTCCAAACCAGCTGGTAGTCCCGTACCTGAGCACCGACTCAATGGAGGATCTGTAGAAGATGAGCATGATGTTTTTGACACAGAATAGTCACAGTTTGCACAAGAAGTGGAGGCCCTGATGCATTCTGCTGCAGACAGGAGACACCTGTGTGCGACAGCTCAGATCGGTGTCTATGAGGACTCCGACATTTTTAAAGGAGCCCACCTGCTCAATCTCCAGACCTTGGATGGACAGCTGGCTCATGATGACCAGGTGTTCTGGGGTAAATTACCATCTTGATAGTTTTTTCCGTGTTAATCTGCAATTGATGTGCATCACACCAGGCTACAGGGTTATTAACAGCAGCACTGTGTATGTTTGGATTACAACTCCTCGTCATCAAACTAAGTAAGACTGCATCGTCAGAAAATTGCAAAATGTACTGATCTGGTTCTGTGACAATGCAGTTATTGATATAGTCATTGATATAGAAAGTACACACAAATGACCCCTGGGAAAGGTGGAATTTTACCTGTTGGGGTATTTCTGACAGAAAAGAGTGTTACCATTTGATAAGAAACTGTCTAACATTTACCTAAGCCAGCTTGATTGTGGGGCTGAATAGAATTCAACGCAGACCTCATTAAATTGCAACCTGGCATATAGAGCGGCGTGTTCAAGATGGTTTCTAATGATGTTTTTAAAATGAGATGCACTAGTGCAGCAATACTGTAGCATCACTTGTGCTGTGGTTTTTAACATAAGCAAAGTGGAATTTATCGAGCAATGGTTCCACTTGCATGTGTATGTTTTCCAACATCAGTCCAGCCATCCATCTATTTTTAACCTCTTGTCCCTTTTGGCCAACATCAGCCGTTGAGAACATTTGAAGACATTGGAGGTCAAAGAAACTGGCCTATAATCATTGTCCAACTAGGGGCTCACCTTCTTTGGTACTAGGGTTGTGGAGGATTTTTTCAACAGTATTGGCACAGTGTGGGTGTCAATAGAGAGCTGTTACATAATTTAAAACTGCAGTGCATTCACTAACATTATCCATCCATCCGTTTTCTACCGCTTGTCACTCTCGGGGTCGGAGGGGTGCTGGAGCTTATCCCAGCTGCACTCGGGCGGAAGGCAGGGTACACCCTGGACAAGTCGCCATCTCATCGCAGGGCCAACACAGATTAACAGACAACATTCACACTCACATTCACACACTGGGTCCATTTTCGTGTTGCCAATCATTATCTCAATCAATCCATCCATCCATTGTCTACCGCTTGTCCCTCTCGAGGTTGCTGGAGCTTATCCCAGCTGCACTCGGGCGGAAGGCAGTGTACACCTCTGACAATTCGCCACCTCATCGCAGGGCCAACACAGATAGACAGACAACTTTCACACTCACATTCACACACTAGGTCCATTTTAGTGTTGCCAATCGTCATCTCAATCAAAATTCATGTAAAAAAACCAAAAACCTTAATTTGACCTAAAAATTTCATTCTGGGCACTCAGTGACTTCCTTTTCGTGTCCATATTAGTCGTTATTGTAATCGAGTCCCACAGCTTCTTTGTGTTGGATGTGGACAGCTGCTGCTCCACCTGCTTCTTGTACCGAGTCTTAGAGCCTCGTAGTTTAGAATTTAGGTCATTCTGAGGCTCGTTAGCACCCGAGGAGTCTCCTGGACAGCACGCCTTGTCCGTAGGCATTTTCTGACACCCTTTGTAACGTAGGGTTTGTTGTATGGGCACTGCTTTACCGTTGCTTGGGAATTACAGAATCAATGCAAAAAGATATGTAATCCAAAATTGTGTCAGGCGGTGTCAAGCGATGCGTCGTGGAAGGTTGTAGTGATTTTCAAGATGCAGACGGACAAGGTAGCAGCGTGCAGTAAAAAGGGGATTTATTCATTAAACAGACAAAACAAAAAGCGAGAGCAGAAGGAAAGTGTTCTGAGCGGACAGACTATGAAAGGAACAAAACAAAATGCTGCAATCCAGCAAAAAACACTTACTATGAAGGTGGAGCAGACGGCGTCCACAAAGTAGTGCATACTAGAGCTTAGCATCAAAAAGGATCATCTATTGTCACCCGTGAACAGAGAATGATGTCCCGACCAACCAATGGTGTCGCAAGCTCAACTTAAATAGTGCTAATCACAAACAGAAAACAGGTGAGGGGAAAAGTGCTCGAAGGCAAGCGTAAAGCAGTTACGAAAAAACACCAATACAACAGGAAGTGCGACCAAAATAAGAGCGCAGGACAGGAACTAACACTAAACACAGTAGAACGCTAACAAATGCAACGCAAGACACGGCTTGGTATAACCAGCCGCGACAAATTGCTTCTGCAGCATTTTCCACATCTGTGTCCTCCAGGAAAATGTCCCAGTTTGTAGAAAAAAAGCATCCTTTAAGCTTCTGTTTTTTGTCTTTAATCCACAACTTGAGCATTTTAACTTCAAGTTTACAGGACTTAAAAACAGACCTGTAAATTGGAAGCAGATGAATAAGATTATAGTCGGAGTTCCCGAGCGGTCCCCTGTCTTGTATTGACATAGCACTTATCCAAAATTATGCCTTTACTGCTACTACACTTAACATAGTAGTGAAAACCTGGTAATATTTTAGTCAAACTGCAAGATATAAAATCACCAAGGACCAGCACTGGATCATCGGGTTTGTTTTCGAGGTTGCGGTAAATATAAACGAGACACACAAAGATGTTGGTAAAGTCCCGTGTGAGATAGTGTGATCGCCTCGCTTTCAAAACAGTGGTTATTGAACCTCTGATCAAAAGACCTAACCTCGAATCTGACCTCCCAGTGAACTGGCCAGTGTCTCACCTTCCCTTTATCTCTAAAATCCTCGAAAAAAAGTGTTGCACAGCAGCTAAATGAACACTTAGCATCTAACAATCTCTGTGAACACTTTCAGTCGGGTTTCAGGGCAAACTCGGCAACTTAGTCACTAAATCTGGCGACTTTCTAATCCTCTTGACTACTTTTTTTGGTCAACAACTACGAGTGACAAATCTAACGACTACTTCCGCTGTTATTGGAGACTTTTTCGAGTCTCGGAGACTGAGGTGAAAGCGTCATCAACAAGCAGTGACGGGTGCTGCCAGTCAGCTGGTGCTGCGAGAGGAGCGGAGAACCTCACAGGGAAGGAATTGCAGCAGTTCGCACATGCGCAAATCATTTGTCGTCTGGACTTTTATGTTCCGTTTGTAGTAGGGAGTCGGAATTTGCAACTTCCGAGCTGGAATTGTATATGCAAATGTTTCCTTACTGTCACACTTAAATAAATAACCTAATTTGTTTTGCATACTGTACACAGCCTCAGTCACTTACTCACACCGAAATAGTCTGTGAGTGTTTCTCTCTGTGACAAAAGTTTAACATTTTGCTAGCGAGCTAATCATTTCAGTGCAGAGCGCAGACCCACACGCCTCCAGACTGCAAATGAAATGTGTATGTGCAAAGCTGCCACTGTTTCCGCCTTGGTTTAAAGAGCATGATGTAAATAATTTCTTCAGTGTCAAGCTACTGTAAAATCACTGCAACGTCCCAATTCCATCCTTCATGTTAATGAGCAAGTCAATAGATTTCGTTCGTTAGTGAATATCACAACCCTCCATTCTTTAATTCAAATGTGATACTCTAACATTTTTCAAGGCAGGACAACATTGCTTAAAAAAAAAAAAAAAGAATCAAAAGAAGAAAGGTAATCTGCAGTTTTAATCATATTTATAATTTTTTTTAAACACTTTTTTGTATCTCTCCACAGCGTCCATTGCCATAAATTATGCAAATGAGGCGATTACATCATCTAGCGAATTTTAGGACAGCCAATAGTTATTTTCCTTGCAGAGGAGTTAGCAACACTGCAAATCACTCTACTGAGACACCTCTCGCAAAAGTAATTAATGATCTTTTGCTAGCTATGGATGCTGATGCGTCATCCATGTTGCTGCTACTTGATCCTTTGATACTGTTGATCATAACATTCTATTAGAACGTATCAAAACACTCATTGGTATGCCAGACTTAGCCTTTTCTTGGTTTAACTCCAATCTTACTGACAGGATGCAGTGCGTCTCCCATAACAATGTGACCTTGGATAATGTTAAGGTAACGTGAGGAGTTCCACAGGGTTCGGCTCTTGGCCATGCACTCTTCATCGTCTACATGCTGCCACTAGGTGACATCATACGCAAATACGGTGTTAGCTTTCACTGTTATGCTGATGACACCCAACTCTACATGCCCCTAAAGCTGACCAACACGTCAGATTGTAGTCACCTAAAGGCGTGTCTAAATGAAATTAATCAATAGATGTCCAGCAAATTTTTGCATCTTAGCGCTAAGAAAACAAAAGTGTTGATTATCGGTCCTGCTGGACACAGCACTTATTTAATAATACCACCTTAACATCTGACAACAAAACAATTGTACAAAGTGACTCGGTAGAGATTCTCTGTATTATCTTCGACACAACTCTCTTGTTTGAGTCACACATTAAGAGTGTTACTAAAACAGTCTTCTTTCATCTCCGAAATATTGCTAAATCCGTCCCATTTTGTCCGCCACCTACGCTGAGATTATTATTCATGCATGTGTAACGTCTCGTCTTGATTACTGCAAAGTATTATTTTCCCTGTGTCTAGCATTAAAAGATTACAGTTTGTACAAAACGCGGCTGCTGGACTTTTTACAAGAACAAGAAAGTTTGATCATTTTACGCCTACCGTATTTCCTTGAATAGCCGCAGGGGCGCTAATTAATTTAAAACCTCTTCTCACTCCTGCGCTTACCAAAAGCATGCGGGATGGGCAAGCATGCGCTAATTATTTTAAAACATCTTCTCACTCCGGCGCTTACCTTATCATGAAAAGCACATTTAATTAAAAAAACGTTATTATGGTCTTACCTTTACTTATAAATGACGTTCATGTGCAGCTGCTTCTGATCAAAGGCAGTCTTCCTTATCTTTCTTCAGTTTTAAAAGTCTCTGGAGATATTCCTTTAATTATTACTTCCTGCTTCGATTGAAAGTCCAGTTTAGAAAACTGTTTTATTTTAGATATGTAATCCTCCATGGTAAAAGTGCAAGCAAACGATCGCTGCTCATGCTTGCTGCTTGTTGTCTTCTTCTGCAGTACTGGTAGTCGCAAGAAGGATCACTTGCGCCCTCTACCACCAGGAGGCGGGAGTCATTTAATGACTCATATTTGACCAGGCGGAAGTGCCAAGCATGCGCTAATTATTTTGCGAAACGAGTTTAACCCGGCTGTAATTCTAGGCAGGCGAATACTATATTCCCGGCAGCAATTCAAGGAAATACGGTATACTGGCTCACCTGCACTGGCTTCCTGGGCACTTAAGATGTGACTTTAAGGTTCTTGTCATTTTTATTTCATATCTATTATCATTATTTATTCATACTGCTTGTCCTCATTGAAAATGATAAATGTCATGTTATGTTTGAAATTTACATTTAAAACACTTCCTTGTGGTCTACATAACATGTAATGGCGGTGCTTTGGTCAAAAGTTGATATACATTTTGCTTTATAGACCATCATCAACCCCTTTCTAACTCTCTTGAAAAAAGGTTGTTTTGAGGGCAGTCATTTTTACACATAAATGAACTCCTCATTGCCTCGCGCCCTACAGCTGGCTGTGATTGCATCTCTGGCCATCGGCCATGTTTAGTTTCAGCGGTACACTTCTGTACTGACAAATAAAAGATCTTGGCGCTGCTTTTTATTGCAGATGGTAAGAGTGGAGAATTTTAGCATCCCAGCATACATGATCAAAAGCAAAGAAGGAGGAACTTCAGAACCGAGGAGATGAGAGCATCTCTAAGGTTAGTTTATTAACTTTCTCTCTCAACAACTTTCAGTGCCATGATGCTGAAAGTATACATGTTGCATGTTATTATAACGTCTGTTTTGTCATGATCCCACATCCCATACCTTGTTGGCTATTTTTCTGTGTTTTGTATAATTTCCTGTCCTGGTGGTTTTAATTTGGCTCTACTTCCTTTTGAATTTATTCTTTTGCTGCACCTTCACTTTCTGCTCTGTTTCCTGCCAGCAACCCATTAGTTAATCTAGCCTATTGAGTTTCACCTGTTGCTTATTGCCAGTGCTTTAATATTTTGATTTTTTACCTTGACAAATGCCTTCTGTGTACTTCCATGCTGCACTAGATTTGTTTTGCACTACCTGTGTTTTCCAATTAAATGGACTAATTGCCTGTACTTTGCCTTCCTTGCTCTTCATCCTGGGGTCCAAACCAACAACCTCAACATAAGAACGTAACATGTATCTCCTTATTTGAGAATATTGCAATTATCGTAGCTGTGTATCATAATCAGGTTAAGATAGTGCTACATGCTAACGTATCAAAACATTTGTCAATATACTTTTAGTGGACCTAGTGCTTCATTGTATCCACTGTTGCTATCAATTGTAGGAACTGTCTCCGTGATTAAATGTAGTTGTAGATAACTTCCTATGTATGTCGACCTCGGACCCAGGCAGGGTGTCCTAGCTCAGGCTGCGTGTCTCGCCAGGCCTTGCCTCTAAGTAAGTACATTTTCTACTATCTACTGCAAGTATCACCTTTTTGCATTTTAGCACATGGTCTATTGCGCTCTTCAAGTGTAGTTATTTAAAGGCGGCATATTTGCCGAATCTGTCTCCGTTTCCGCATCTCAGAGTCCAATCTTACACAAACTGATACAGAAATTACAGGAAACTTCAATGCATGAGATTGAAATAACAGATGTCGGGCATACCGTTGATATAAGCACTTAGTTGGTTCTGAAGGAAACAGTTTGACAGGAGGAGATACGTGAGGTGATTACAATTTATACTGAGCTTGAAGTTGATTATGTATATGGGAAATGGAATTGGTACGCTGGGTGCATATGTAATCTACATAACAGTTCACATAATAGAGGATAGCCTACTTAGGATATTTTTAAATTGGATGTTTTTTCCTCGCTTTGAGATTAAGAGGCTGACAATTCTTTTGGAATTGGTCCAATATTGCATAAACAAGCTGGAACCAATACCTTCAAAATGGCTGCGTAAGGCAATTGTCTTTAACAAATATGCTTTGTGTGCATGTTTTCCCTGACAAGGTTTGACAACATTGTGGAAATAATCCGAGAAGAGTTGCACTAATTGTGTTTCCACTTCACTTTGTTTCATAATGGCGACTCTATTTCCATCCATCCATCCATCCATTTTCTACCGCTTATTCCCTTTGGGGTGGCGGGGGGCGTTGGAGCCTATCTCAGTTACAATCGGGCGGAAGGCGGGGTACACCCTGGACAAGTCGCCACCTCATCGCAGGGCCAACACAGATAGACAGAAACATTCACACTCACATTCAAACACTAGGGCCAATTTAGTGTTGCCAATCAACCTATCCCCAGGTGCATGTCTTTGGAGGTGGGAGGAAGCCGGAGTACCCGGAGAGAACCCACGCAGTCACGGGGAGAACATGCAAACTCCACACAGAAAGATCCCGAGCCCGGGATTGAACCCCAGACTACTCAGCACCTTCGTATTGTGAGGCAGACGCACTAACCCCTCTGCCACCGTGCTGCCCCCGACTCTATTTGTTCTTAATAATAAATATTAGAGTGCAAATATCACAGTAGGACAGGCCTGACGAGTCTCTCCCCAGTAGTCCACCACTGCTGCCAGTTCAGGGTCATGCGTAAACTGGAGCCTATACCAGTTGTTTTTGGCCAAGATGACCATGGAGTGGTGTTGAATCAATCACAATTCAGTCATTCACACTCACACCTATGGACCATTTAGAGTCTGGCATGAACCTACCATGTACAGTATGTTTTCTGGTTGTGAGAGGAAACCCACAGAAGCATCAGAAGGAGAACATTCAGTCTTCATTCAGTGAGTTAACAGCTGAGATTAGAACTCAGGACCACTTGATAGTTGTTCTCCATCATGAATAGACCTTATCAATGTGATTTGTTGCATAATATTGGAGGATATATTCACCTAACTTCAAGAATATTCGATGTACAATCAGGGGCGTCACTAGGTTTTAAGAACAAGGTGGACTTAGACTCCAAGAGATTCACATGAAGAGAGCGCAGGAGCCAAACATTTAAAGAGGATATTTAAAGAGAAACTACATCTTGTGAGACGATATCGGCCAACCCCGGAAGCTAGCTCAGCTGTTCTGGAAATGAAACGCTCACCATTTCCACTCGAATAAGCCAACGACGAGGGGCACCACTGGCTTAGACTGTGTCGCATAGGTCCTACTAATTGTGAGTTCAAATGTTTAATTTTTTCACTTTTAATATGTTTTTTGCAATTTTTATTTTGACAGTACCACATAAGATATGTTTTAATTGCTGATGTGTTTTAATTGATTTTTAAATGCGGCAGAAAATAACCAGTTTTGTATATTGTTGATGTGATTCAATGCGCAGTAGTGTGTAAATGTATTTCTGTATAGTATTTTTCCAGCAATGGTCATGTGGTGACATAAATTATGGAATTTTGAGAAGTAATCTTTGAAGTCGGACATCACTGAAAGCCTAGGTGGGAAACGCACAGCCTGCCACTGGCTATTAGCGCTTAGTTGGAGGTAATCTTGATAAACTTCCGTCTGTCTATTTTGTAGGCGAGTTCTTTTAATGCTGCTGCTCTTTGCATGCACACTGTAGCGAGGTGGTAACGAGGATGTGACAAATACCAAGGTCAAAAATTGGTGGTCAAAGAAGAGCTTTAAAAGGTTGAACTCATAGGCATCCCAGGACAAGTGAGGTATAACTATCATGTGTTATATTACAGTATCTAACATTTATGACAATCAGCATGATTATGTAACTGTCCACTTTTGTATTACTATGCCGAAGTTTAAGCATATTAAACAATTTTAAGATCATTAAAACCTAAATTTAAAAATACTACAATAGGACAATTTCAACTATGACAGGGAAATAGAATCCAAAACCAGGTGCAGCTGCGGTGGAGTTTAAGGTAACAGTGAAAACGTGGACTGGATTTTCCATAATGTGGGCGTACCTTGTGGAATGCATTGGATTGGATAATAAGCGCTGACAAATGGTCTCCACCTTACACTGTGAAGTGAAGGGAAACCAAATGATTTATGAACATAGTGAATAATGACAGGCTATATTATTATTTATCTCAGCTCATATTCCTGCATATTCATTTTGAATTTGCCTGCACTTTTTTGCAAAAAAAAAATAAAAAAATATCACACCAAATTATTTAGGGGAGCTTAAGAATATTGGCCGAACGACGCCTATGTGTACAACTAAATCACATTAAATACACTCATCATGGGAATTAATGTAATTTTTTAATGTATAATGTAATGAATTCAAAACGATACTATGCTGCCTTTGAAAAATACCAGTATCTTTTATTCATCCGCAATTCTGCATGCAGCTCTGACGTACAGAGCAGTTGAGCATGTTGAGTGTGTCAGCGCACTCACACTGTGCGTGCACAAGAAGAAACAGTGTGGAGAGGAAAAATGGAAAACAACATTCTGCTGGTTTATAAACAGGGTGCGTGAAGCACAGTATGAAGGTATTTGGGCTTCAAAACTAGCTATCGAGATGAAGCTTAAAACACAGAAGGGCCGCTGCTTTAAAACATGCCTTGCCAAAAGTGGCCTGATTTAAGTATTACCACCTTTGATTCAAACTTTCAAATACTTAAATAAAAAACAGTCAGATTGATAGGGAATAAAGTTAACAAGCTCCTCTGTGGTGCCCATACATATACCTTGACGAGCACACAGCTGTTTGGCTTGATGTCAAATATTAAAAATAATGACTCATAATATGAGTCCAAACCAACCCGTTGCACAAACTAATTCAAGTTAATTTGTCTGAATTTTGTAACAAATTCCTACAATTTGTGTTTTATCTTTTATAATGTGTTTTATCTGCTACATGCCTTCTCTTACTTTCAGCTATCGTATTGTATTTAGTATTTACTAATGATGTTATTGTTCTTAAAGCATAGACCAAGATTGGCAACCATAAATCATAATGTTAATAAAGCTTTCTATATTATTCTAACCTAACCCTAGATTATGATAGGCTATATGTAACATATCACATTGTAAATTGCTCTCTGAGTGCAACAAGAAAAGTCCAATGTGTTTGATGCCTTTTATTTATTTTTTTAAATCTTCTAAAACTGTTCTTTGAGTGTAATAAAAACCATATGTTTAATGTATCGTAATAATTTTTGGTTAAAAGGACGCCAAAAATTCTTATTTTTTTAACCAAATTTGGACTTTTAGCTGCTTAATATTTCTGATTAATTACTAAGCTTTAAAGAGGTTGTCACGGAAGTAAACAAGGTAGGAGTTTAATTTTCAAATACTCTTAAAATTCAATTATAATAATAATTAAAGCTGCAAGCAGCGTTGGTCGGGCCCGCATATTTGGCAGGTGCTAGTCCTAAGTGGTCAGTGTATGAAATCTAGCTCTAAGTCAGACCTACATAGAGGTTTTTGTTTCATGTCTCTACGATATTCGTACTGGGAGTTAGAGGAAGTTGTGTCTGTGTTTTTTTCCTAGGTGCTGCGTCACAGTGGTTCTTTGAAGGCTCATAATTATTTTCCTCTGAGGAGCAGTTTTGTCTCTGTTTTATTCAAAAATTGCGCTAGAGCACAATTTTGAGTTTTGGGGTTCGGTTTTTTTCATTAGATCGCAATGTCCACCAGTCCTGATGTGTGTGAAAGGTTTGGTGAGTTTTGAAGTATTTTAAGGGGGTCAAATTACAGCTCAAAGAGGCAAAAATTAGTGTTTTTAGTCATGTTTTGTGTTGAAGGGGAAATTGCCAACTTCCTGTTGGTTTTTGCCCGAGGATGTGAAATTATGAATTGTAGGTCTAAGTGAGACCTACATACAGGTTTTTGTTTCATGTCTCTACGACCTTCCTAGTGGGAGTTACAGGCAGTTTGTTTGTTTTTTTTTTCCTAGGGGGCGCTAGAGCGCAATTTTGATTTTTGGGGTTTTGTTTTTTCGACTAAAGTGTTGTGTCACCGTTTTTCTATGTGTGTGTAAAATTTGGTGAGTTTTGAAGCATGTTAAGGGGGGAAAAGTAGTGCGCAAAGCTGCGGAAGAATAATAAAGAATAATAATAATAATAAAACCTTACAAATTCAATAGAGTCCTTTGTCCCTGTACAAAGGACTCCCACAGGGAGTCCTTTATACAGGGTACATGCGGACCCTAATAATAAAACCTTACAAAAACAATAGGTCCTTTCGTCCCAATGCAAAAGGACTCCCGTTGGGATTTCTTTTACATGGGCCGTGCGGGCCCTAATTATTATTATATCCATTATATTACAAAACCCAAAACCAGTGAAGTTGGAACGTTGTGTAAATAGTAAATAAAAACAGAATACAATGATTTGCAAAATCTTTTCAACTTATATTCAATTGAATAGACTGCAAAGACAAGATATTTAATGTTCGAACTGAGAAACTTAATTTATTTTTTCAAAAAAACATTAACTTTAGAATTAAAATTGAATGGCAGCAACACATTACAAATAAGTTGGCACAGGGGCATTTTTACCACTGTGTTACATGGCCTTTCCTTTTAACAACACTCTGTAAACATTTGGGAACTGAGGAGACACATTTTTAAAGCTTTACAGGTGGAATTCTTTCCCATTCTTGCTTGATGTACAGCTTAAGTTGTCGTAGTTTACGCTTCATATTGCGCCACACATTTTCAATGGGAGACAGGTCTGGACTACAGGCAGGCCATTCTAGTACCCGCACTCAAAGCCACGCTGTTGTAACACGTGCATTGTCCTGCTGAAATAAGCAAGACAATGCTTTGCTTGGATGGCAACATATGTTGCTCCAAAACCTGTATGTACCTTTCAGCATTAATGGTGCCTTCACAGATGTGTAAGTTACCCATGTCTTGGGCACTTATACACCCCCATACCATCACAGATGCTGGCTTTTCAACTTTGCGGGACAGTACTAAGAAGAAGAAGGGGATCATATTCATTGATTTAATGAAATAAATCATCAAATATATGACAGTGTGTGTAGCTAGATAACTTGGTGAAGCATTTGGAGCATAGCACCACCAGTCTGCACCATACTGAAGCAAAATGAGTCAACACCAGCCAAGGAGGTTAAAATAATATCTAACCGGAAATCTTTCAGAAGGTACCATTAAAGTCCACTCTCCAAGATAAATGATGTACATTATTATTACATTACTTCATAAAACGGTTGTTTGTACTATGTTCTATTGAATAGTTTTGTATAAAATATATTACCATATTTGAAAAATGTTTTGTTTTTTTAAAGGCATGTTATTGTGATGTTTTGGGTGAGTGAGGGACGGCTGAGCACCGAATAAATTCCAACCATCCATACTAGAGATGCCCGATAATATGACTGGCGATGTTATCGGCCGATAAATGCTTTAAAATGTAATATCGGAAATTATCGGTATCGGTTTCAAAAAGTAAAATTTATGACTTTTTAATAGGCCGCTGTGTACACGGACGTAGGGAGAAATACAGAGCGCAAATAAACCTTAAAGGCACTGCCTTTGCGTGCCGGCCCAGTCACATAATATCTACGGCTTTTCACACACACAAGTGAATGCAAGCATACTTGGTCAACAGCCATACAGGTCACACTGAGGGTGACCGTATAAACAACTTTAACACTGTTACAAATATGCTCCACACTGTGAATCCACACCAAACAAGAATGACAAACACATTTAGGGAGAACATCCGCACCGTAACACAACATAAACACGACAGAACAAATACCCAGAACCCCTTGCAGCACTAACTCTTCCGGGACGCCACAATATACACCCCCCGCTACCCCCCCCCCCCCACACCTCAACCCCGCCCACCTCAACCTTCTCACGTCCCAAATTCCAAGCTGCTGTTTTGAGGCATGTTAAAAAAAAATAATGCACTTTGTGACATCAATAATAAATATGGCAGTGCCATGTTGGCATTTTTTTCCATAACTTGAGTTGATTTATTTTGGAAAACCTTTTTACATTGTTTAATGCATCCAGAAGGGCATCACAACAAAATTAGGCATCATTATGTGTTAATTCCACAACTGTATATATTGGTATTGGTTGATATCGGAATCGGTATCTAAGAGTTGGACAATATCGGAATATCGGATATCGGCAAAGAGCCATTATCGGACATCTCTAATCCATACATTTTCTACAGCTTGTCCCTCTCGGGGTTGCGGGGGATAAACAGACAAGCATGTACACACCAGGGCCAATTCAGTGTTGCCAATCAGCCTATCCTGAGGCGCATGTCTTTGGAGGTGGAAGGAAGCTTGTCCATATGTAGGACTGAAAATAGTTGTTGGTCTGTATAAGTGTCCAATGATTGATTGGTATAACCCACTGTGTACCTCACCTTTCACCAAAAGTCAGTTGGGATAGGCTCTTGCTCACCCATGACAAAAATAAGAACAAGGTGCTATAAGAAAATTAACAAACTATAAACTGTTCACCTTCAGAAGAGTTTAACTTTAACAGTTCTTTTGTATGGTTCAACTCTGCTTGGTTATCTTTTTTGCGCATTCTTCTGCAGTATTTTAACATATGCTAGGATTGCACTTGTACGTGTAGTACTTTGCTAGCCCTGAGATATAATGTTTGACATTGTACATCATTGCTTTTGTCACTTCCCCTTATTACTGCCATCTTTCATCCTTTCCCCTCATATCTAAAAGTCAAAGTGATGAGTATATGAACTTGATAAAAAGACAGTGCCATTAAAAACCTAAAAAGTAGTGATCTAAAGTATTTTATTCTGTAGCTGCAGGGCTGAGTTACAGTAACTTCAGTCAGACGTTAAGTGCTGCTCTTCATTAATTCATTGGCGCCGGCCCTTCTTTTTTTCTGCGACAGCTACTTTGCATCGCATGGCCCTTTGTGTTAACAGCTTCATTAATATAATTGTCATTCCATTGGTGTGTACCTCCTTTTTTTGTACAGAACTCTCTATCTGTGTTAAAAAGAGAAGTCAAACTAAGCCTTGAAGGGCACAACTATCTTAGATCAGGATGGTACAGTATAAATGTACGCATCATGTATTTGTGTTCGCCGAGAGCAATATTCAGATTTGCTAATTTGAAGTCATTTTAGTTGATGGTCTATTAAAAGAAATTAATTAGGGATGACTAAGTGGCTTTAGGCATGAGTATTTTCCCTTCTCCAGTGATTCATTTGCATGCTTGTAGCTTGTCTAAAAATGCTTTCTTCCATCCGTCTCAAACTCAGAAACAATATCTGCCCATACGCATAAAAGAAGGTGAAGTGACCTGAAACCACCGTTGACGTTGTAACGTTTGCTTAAACTATATATTTGTACTCAACACAATTTCTTACTCCATGTAGATCAGTGCCTCTTAATGAGTCATGTCCGGCTCGCCAAATGTGACAGACAAGTCAAATGGACAAGTGCTCACATTGCAGCGTAAAGCATGCAGAAACAAAACAAAAACATATGTACTGTGTAAGTGAAAAATAAGCGCTATCTCTCAGCTTTCTAAGCGTGTGTGTGAGTTGCTGTACATATGTGGGCTCTTCATAACATATTTGTGACATCTTAGAAATATCCTCTCTCTCTCTGACAATGGCCTCTTTTACACATCTATAGATTGCATCGTTTGTACAAAGCAAAGTGCTCTAGGCAGTATGTTTACCTTGAGAACAACTCGCTGAGACAGCCTTTTACAAGCAAAGCGGAATCACTCGGATGGAATGAATCCAGCCTCCAAACACATACTGTAAGACTGCCGGTTCACTGTCGGTAACACTGATATAGTAGACGCTGGGTAAAAAAAAAACTTGAAATCCAAAGAGTGTGTCTCCGGGTGAAAGCTTTCGATCTGAAAAACTTGCATAGTTATTATTTGGCACACTGACATAGACGTAAACAATAATGTATTCATGTTTACGGCCTGCCAGGTGGCATGGTGGGCCCGGCTCTGGTCCCTTGTTCCCTGGGCACCGCACCTGCTGTTTTGGTTTAGGCTCTGTGGGTGGCAAATTACACATACATACTCACATACACACAATTATTCATACATATATACATAAATACGCGCACATACATAGGTATATACGCTCCCAAATACCTACACAAATACTGTACATACATGAACACACAGTACATACATCCACACGCACATTCACTGTACAAACATACATATGCACATACTGTACATATACAAGCACATATGCGTACATACAGCCATGCATATAATCACGTTTCATCAAACATATATTAACGTTGTTACCCTTGGGGAAACTGGGTAAAACACGGCACACTGACAAAACTTAGCCTATTTTTACTATAACAATCAACAAAGATTAACACAGCTTGCTTCTCTTTCTTCCCCTCCATTTATCTGCTATCTTTTGGTGACACTCGCCCCATCCTTGTTTGTGAATGACTGAGCATTTCATGGAATCTACTTTTATACCCAATCATGGCACCCACCTGTTCCCAATTTGCCTGTTCACCTGGGGGATGTTCCAAATAAGTGTTTGATGAGCATTCCTCAACTTTATCAGTATTTATTGCCACCTTTCCCAACTTCCTTGTCACGTGTTGCTGATTATAAAGTTAATGATTATTTGCACAAAAAAAAAAGTTCATCAGTTTAAACATCAAATATGTTGCGGCTTGGTGCTGCAGGGTATTCCGAGGTGCTGCGAGTCGGCCAGTTGTTGGGGTAGCGACCTTGTGTGTCAGCATGTCTGTGATCTTCTTTTAATTCTTTATTTATTTATTTATTTATTTTTTATTTTTTATTTTTTTTATATAAATAGATTTAATTATTTATTTATTTATTTTTTTTCCTTTTTTTTTTTTCCTTTTTTTTAATATATATTTTATTAATATTATTATTATTATGTATTTATTTATTTTATTTATTTATTCCCCTACCTCAGGGGGGGGGACTCGGCGGGGCGGTTGCTGGTTGTTCCATCTCCATCGTTGGGGTCCCTGCGGGTGGGGTGGGTGGTTCCTGTGGCCCCGTGCTGGGTGGTCCTGTGGCGGCCGGCTTGGGTGGGGTGGCCGTGGGCTGGCCTCGCCGCGCTCTCCGGGGGTGGGGTGGGTGGGGGGGGGGGCTCGTAGGGGCCCTGTTGCCGGTGGGGCGGGGGCGGTCTTCCCGTCCGGTTGCGGGGGGTCTCCGGGCCCCTCGGGCGGGGCGTCCCGCCTTTCTGTCCGTGTGGGGTGTGGTCTCTCGCTGGCTTGGGGTCTGGCTGCCCCCTGTTTTTCCCGTGCCTTGTCCTCTGCCGGGTGCGTCTGTCTGCGGCCTGCTGCTGGCCCTTGTGGGCGGCACGGTGGGCCAGGCTCTGAGGTTCCTGTCGCTGTCCGGCTTGGCTGCGTGGGGGCGGTGGCCCCTAGTTCCCTGGGCACCACACCTACTGTTTGTGGGATGGGTTCTCGGGGAGGCTGGGGCCGTACTCTGGCTCCCGCACACACTGGGAGTCAAATGTATTGTACATGCAAATTCACATATAATCACACACATACATACAGACATACATAGGTACCTACGCTCCCACATACATATACAAATAAATACAGTACATATTTACACACTCAAAGTTCGTACATCCACACGCACATTCATTATACAAACATACTGTATACACATACTGTACATATACATTCACTGTAAAAACATACATATACACATACTGTACGTATACATTCACTGTACAAACACACACATACACATACTACACATACATTCACTGTACAAACACACACATACATATACTGTACATATACATTCACTGTACAAACACACATTTACACATACTGTACATATACGTTCACTGTTCAAACACACATACTGTATACACATACTGTACATATACATTCCCTGTACACACATATACACATACTGTACACATACATTCACTGTACAAGCACACATACACATACTGTACATATACAAGTACATATGCACACATACACTCATGCACATAATCACGTTTCATCAAACATATATTAACGTTGTTGCCCTAGGGTAAACTGGGTACAACACATGGCACACTGACAAAGCTTAACCTATTGTTACTATAACAATCTACAAGGTTAAGGTTGCTTCTCTTTCTTCCCCTCCATTTTTCTGCATTCTTTCGTATCTCAAGTTATCATTACGTATATGTATTGTTGCATTTGAACAATTGTATTGTTGATAATAAAGGTAAAGTACTGGTATTGTTTATTATCAATAGCACTATTTCTATTGGTATTCATATTGCTCCATTTTTAGTGTAATAATGCTCATTGTCATTTCTGTATTTTTTTTTAAAATTTTCGCTAACTGCTTATTTGCTATTACTTTTACCATCATATTTGTACATGTCGTATTTGCTGATGTTGCTCTGTTGTTGTTGTTGTTGTGTTTGCTGTTGTTGTTTTTGTCTCTCTGTCTAATCCCCCTCTTGTCCCCACAATTCCCCCCTCTGTCTTCCTTTTTCTCTCTTTCTATCCCCTCCTGCTCCGGCCCGGCTGCACCAAATGATAATATAAATACATTTAATAAAGTCAAAATATAAGTAAGGCAACAAGAGAAGTATCCTACACTTCTCTTTTGTAAAGTAAATCTGAACAGCCGATATGGGCATCTACATCTGCTATATGATTTGCCCGAGAAGCTGGGCAGGACATTATAAAAATAAAAAAAAATACAAAAAAAAAATACAAAAAAAAAACCATCAAATATGTTATCTTTGCAGCATATTCAACTGAATATGGGTTGACAATGATTTGCAAATCATTGTATTCCGTTTATATGTACATCTAACACAATTCCCCAACTCATATGGAAAAGGGGTTTGTAAGATTAGTTTATTTCAAAGGGGACAATGCAATTTCATAAAAACGCATGACTACACATGGTTAAAAAAGCCAGAATTAGCCAGAATGCTAGTTTTCATCTCTAGTCCCCTGGCCATGATGTAAAAAAGGCAGTAAAATTAAAATTTCAAATTTTTGTATTTCAAGTTATTATTACATATATGTATTGTTGCATTTGAAATAATTGTATTGTTGATAATAGAGGTAATTATTGTTATTATTTATGGTTAATAGTGCTATTTCTATTGGTATTTGTATTGCTCCATTTGTAGTGTAATAATGCTCATTGTCATTTCTGTGTTATTAATATTTACTTCACTAACTGCTTCTTTGCTATCATTTTTCTTATCATATTTGTACATATCGTATTTACTGATGTTGTTCTGTTGTTGTTGTTGTCTCTCTGTCTTATCCCCACAATTTACCCTCATGTCTTCCTTTTTTTCCTTCTTTCTATCCCCTTCTGCTCCGGTCCGGCTGCGCCAAACATTAATTCAATCAATTTAATGAAGTCAAATACAAATAAGGCAACAAGAGAAGTATCCCACACTTCTCTGTTGTAAAGTAAAGCTGTACAGCAAATATCGACATCTACATCAACAATATGATTTTCCTGAGTAGCTGGACAGGACAAAAAAAAAAAAAGAATTGCAGTGCATCTAAAAATCGATTATTTTCCCCACCTATTTTTAATACAGTGTAGAAAAATAAATTAGTGAAAGAAAAGGTCAGTATAGCAGTATAGGATATTTTAAGATTACATTTGGAACATGTAGGGTATACTGTATGTAAGGGTGGAATAGTGGGGCTCCCATGGGCTCCACTGAGGCTGACTTTTGTTATATTTATTTCAAACTTAGAATGCATTCCAAAAAATGTATCTGTCGTCAAGATTTTCAAAATGATTGTGAGCGATAGGCAAAATGTTTAAGAAAGTGCAGTTCCCCTTTAAAATAGGTGAAATCGATGTTTAAAAATATAATTTCAAACACATCATGACTCTCAAATCTCACGCTTTTCATTTTCTGAAACTTGGCAGCCCTGTTTTATGTGTGACTGACATGTACCCCCGTTGCACTTATCATTAACCATATACCAAGTAAAATTGCTTCAAGGTCTGTAAACACAACCTGAATTAATCTGTACATTAGGCGAACCAAGTTTTAAGGTGCACTATCGATTTTTGAAAAAATTAAAGAATGTTAAGTGCGCCTTATTGTCTGAATAATACGGTAAGCATGATTTGAACCATTGTCACACAGAGCCGGTGAGTCCCACCCACTTTTCCAATCTGCTAAGTAGTATGTTGTAATCAACTGTGTCAAATGCAGCACTGAGATCTAGTAATACCAGAACAGAGGATTTGCATGCATTTGAATATCATTTAATACTTGGATAAGAACAGTCTCAGTGGTGTGGTGTGGTTGAAATGCTGTTTAAAATGTGTAAAATGTATTTTGTATCATAAAAGCATGAATTTGCTGGAAAAAAAAAACATTTCAAGAATTCTTACCAAAAATGGCAGTTATGATATTGGCCTATATGTTATGGGTCACACTTCTGCTGCGTCTCCTCCTGTTGCGTGCCCTGACGAGCGCACCGCAGGCCACGCCCACGGGCGCTCTCTCTCTGCTGCAAGCGCGCTTCCGCGCGGCTGCAAACGCTCTGCAATCTACGCACCTGTCCATGATGAGCGATCAGCCTTCTTAAACCAGCGCAACCTGAGATCCGACGCCAGAACGTAGCTTCTCGTATCCAGTACAGTAAGCCCATACGTTTCTCGCTCTCCTACATGTGCATTTGTTCTCCCTGTGCTTCCTTCCCGTCGTGCTCATCGTCTCCTGTGTTGTGTCTTCTCCAGCTCCCCGTCATCCTTCCTCGTGGTCAAGCTGTGTGCTTTGTCACTTTGGACCTTCCTGTGGAACCCCCTTGCCTTCCTGGATTTTCGACCTCACGCCTGTCACCCGACCACGACGCCGCGCTCCTGTCCTTGACTATCCGCCTGTCCTCCGACACTCGAGCCTGCCTTGCCCTTATTTGGACTTCCGCCGGGATCAACACTCACCTTCAACACCCTCTGACAACCACGCTCAGATAAGTGCTCACATTTAGTCACACCACATCTCTTTGGTTTAATTACACATCGCATTTACACACCAAGCTGTTAATAAACAAGTTGACAGCTAAACGACGTCATATCTCTGTCGTCTTCTTCTCCCGATATCACGTCACAGTACGTTCTGGCCATGTCAGAACCAGACGGCAAAGACATGACGCGTACCCCGCTCACCTCCAGAGCCTCCCCTGTACCAAGTATCACAGGTGTGCACACGGCACTCCAGCAGCACCAAGAGCGCTTTTGTGTACTGGAGAACAAGCTCGATGCTGCTTTTGCTAACATTTTAGCTCGACTGGAATTGATTTCCCCAGGCTCCTCCGCTCAGCCGATACCCGAGCAAGCCGCCCCTGCCGCTGCAGCCCCCATGCCGCCCCCCCCATCCTGCTAGCCGAAGATCGCTAGTCCCAGAGCTTTTGAGGGGGATTTTGAGCTTTGCCGTGGCTTCCTGGTCCAGTGTGACATGGTGTTTCGTCATCAGCCCTCCCGCTACACTTCTGACGGGGCCAAGATAGCTTTTATTTTTTCACTGTTGACCGGAAGGGCTCTCCAGTGGGCAACGGCAGCTGTTGACCGCAACCTTAGTCTCAGCACAAACTTTGCTGCTTTTCGTGCTGAGTTCCGGGCAGTTTTTGACCACCCCGCTGAGGGAGGAGACGCCGCCTCACGTCTTCACTCCCTCCAGCAAGGTTCTCGTTCTGTAGCGGACTACACTCTCGAGTTCCGCACCCTGGCCGCCGACAGCGGGTGGGATAACAAGGCCTTGCTGAGCGCCTACCGTCGGGGCCTCTCTGACGAAATAAAGGACGGATTGTTGCGTGACCGACCAGCCACCTACCATGACCTCATCCAGCTGGCCCTGCTTATGGACCAAAGACTAAGGGAAAGAGCAGCAGAACGAAGACTTGCTGCCCGTGAGAGGACCAGACGGCCGGCGTGGGAAAATCGGACCGCTTCCTACTCCCCTACCGCGGCCAAAGCTCGGGATGAGGGCGCTCACTTGGTGGACCAGTCTGGCTTTTTCCCTGCACCTACCAGCGGGGTGGAACCCATGCAGTTGGGCAGGACTCGACTTCCCACGGAGGAACGGGAGAGGATGTTCCGGCAGCGCCTCTGCCTCTACTGTGGGTGTGCGGGTCACGTGATCAAGACCTGCCCCACACGACCAAAAGATCAGGCTCACTAGTTAGGGGAGTACTTGTGAGCCACACCATCTTTCCCCAGAGCAATAGTGACCCTGGCATTCTTTTCCCCGCAACGTTGTCCTGGAAGACTAAAAGACTGAAGGTGGGAGCATATTTGGACTCTGGAGCAGATGAGAGTTTCATGGACCGTGATTTCGCCTGTCAAGCCGGGATTGAGCTTCTGCCTCTGGACAAGTCCTTACCAGCTCAGGCCTTGGATGGGCATCCCCTGGGACCCATCACCCACCGTACCGCACTAGTCACTCTTACCCTGTCTGGCAACCACACTGAGCAAATTAGCTTGTTGATCCTCAACGCCCCTGTCGCCCCTCTTGTCCTCGGCCGTTCTTGGCTTCGCCAGCACGACCCCCAGATTTCCTGGATCTCACGGAGGATCCTAGCCTGGAGCACGGCTTGCCATGCAAACTGCATCAAAGCAGCAGACCCCGTCTCGGAGAACCCCAAGCTCAAGTCTTCCCCATCTGACCTATCTGGGGTTCCCGCTGTCTATCATGACGTTGCTGCTGTATTTAGTAAGGAACAGGCACTTTCACTACCCCCACACAGACCATACGACTGTGCCATTGATCTCATACCCGAAGCAGTACTCCCCTCTAGCCGCCTGTATAACCTATCCATACCCGAGAAAAAGGCCATGTCAGACTACATCACGGAATCACTCGCATCTGGTATCATCACCCCCTCTAAATCACCCGTAGCCACTGGATTCTTCTTTGTCGGCAAGAAGGATGGGTCCCTACGTCCGTGCATCGACTACCGCAAACTCAACCTCATCACGGTCAAGAACCGGTATCCTCTACCACTCATGAGCTCTTCTTTCGAACCTCTTGCCCCTGCTACCGTTTTCACCAAGCTGGATCTCCGTAATGCATACCATCTTGTCCGGATTAGGAAGGGGGACGAATGGAAGACGGCCTTTAACACACACTTGGGTCACTTTGAGTACCGGGTCATGCCCTTCGGCCTGACCAACGCCCCAGCCGTTTTCCAGACTCTTGTTAACGATGTGCTGAGAGACATGCTCGAGAAGTTTGTGGTCGTTTATCTTGATGATATTCTGATTTTCTCTCACAACCAGCAGGACCATCAACAGCACGTCCGCCTTGTTCTCCAGCGCCTCCTTGAGAATCGTCTTTTCGTCAAGGCAGAGAAGTGCGAGTTCCATTCGTCATCAGTTAACTTCTTGGGTCACATCATCGAGAAGGGTAACATCCGAGCCGACCCCAAGAAGGTCAAGGCAGTGGTGGATTGGCCCCAACCCACCACTCGTACTGAGCTTAGGAGATTCTTAGGCTTTGCGGGTTTCTACCGTCGCTTCATACTCGACTTCAGCAAGGTAGCCGCACCCCTTCACACGCTAACTTCTACCAATACAGTTTTTGTCTGGAACAAGCAGGCAGACAGCGCATTCTTGAGCCTCAAGAGGAGTTTCAGTTCCGCTCCCATCCTGGTACACCCTGACCCTGACAAGCCGTTCACGGTGGAAGTAGATGCATCTGATTCTGGGATTGGAGCAGTATTGTCCCAAAGAGCTAATGAGAATAATGTGTTGCACCCTTGTGCGTTCTTTTCCAGACGCCTAACCCCAGCCGAGATGAACTATGATGCAGGGAACCGAGAACTGTTGGCCGTCCACGAAGCTTTGGTTGAATGGAGACACTGGCTAGAGGGGGCTAAACATCCGTTCCTGGTCCTGACCGACCACCGCAACCTTATTCACATCCGTTCCGCAAAGAGACTTAATGACAGGCAAGCATGCTGGTCACAGTTCTTCGGCCGATTCAATTACACTCTCACCTACAGACCCGGTTCACGCAATGGCAAGGCTGACGCTCTTTCGCGGATCTTCTCTGAGGAACCCACAACTAGACAAACTGCAGAGACCATCCTTCCCCCGACCCGCATCTTCGGGATGGTAACTTGGGAAATCGAGGGCCTGGTCAGGACGGCGCTACGGTCCGACCCTGGTCCTGGGAACGGACCCCCCAATAGACTTTTTGTTCCGCAACCCTTAAGGAGCAAGGTACTCGACTGGGCACATTCAAGTCTGTTTACATGTCATTCCGGAATCCACAGATCGCTATCATTCATTCGACGCCGCTTCTGGTGGCCTTCCATGGAGGCGGATACTCGCGAATTCATCGCCGCCTGCTGCATCTGCGCCCGGAACAAGGCAGACCACAGCCCTCCTGCCGGACTCTTACATCCCCTTCCGATCCCGAGTCGACCTTGGTCACACATCGCTCTTGAATTTATTACTGGACTTTCCCCCTCTAAAGGTAACACCACAATCCTCACCATAATCGACAGGTTTTCCAAGGCGGCCCATTTCATACCCTTGCCCAAACTCCCATCCTCGGCCGAGACCACAGAACTGCTCGTTCAGCATGTGGTTAGAATTCACGGGATCCCCACCGACATTGTGTCTGATCGTGGTCCACAATTTATTTCCCGGGTCTGGCAAGCTTTCTGCAAGGGGATTGGAGCCACGGTCAGCCTGACTTCTGGCTACCACCCCCAGAGCAATGGACAAGCGGAAAGGGCCAACCAGGGGGTGGAGACCATGCTGCGCTGTATGGCTGCTCAACAGCCCAACTCCTGGTGCAAGTTCATTCCATGGGTGGAGTACTCCTTTAACTCCATGACCTGCGCGGCTACTGGTATGTCCCCTTTTGAATGCTGGCAAGGTTTTCAACCTCCTTTATTTCCCTCCCAGGAGATCGAAGTGGCAGTTCCTTCCACCAGAGCTCACCTGAGACGATGCCGCAAGGTGTGGAGGTCTGCCCGCGCTGCCTTATTGAAGGCATCTGAAAAGACGCGTCGTAACGCCAACCGGCGGCGCATCCCATCTCCCGACTATCAGCCCGGACAGCAGGTGCTGTTAAGGGCCAAGGACCTTCACCTCCCGATATCCTCTCAGAAGTTAGCACCACGTTTCGTTGGACCTTTTACAGTCAGATCCAGAGTCAATCCTGCCGCAGTTTGCCTGGACCTCCCTGGGTCCATGAGATCCCACCCGGTGTTTCACGTGTCTCAGGTAAAACCAGTAACCAACAGTTCACTGTCGCCCCACATCCCTTCCCCCCCTCCGCCTAGGGTTCTCGAGGATGGGGACCAGGTGTGGACCGTCAGGGAGATTCTCAAGGTCCGACGACAAGGAAGAGGATGGGTCTACCTCGTGGACTGGGAGGGCTATGGACCTGAGGACAGATCATGGGTCCCGGCTTCTTACATCGCCGACCCTTCCCTTATTGAAGATTTTTACCGAACTCACCCTGAGGCACCCCGAAGCTCGTCGGGAGTCTCGCATAAGGGGGGGGGGGGGGGGGGTCCTGTTATGGGTCACACTTCTGCTGCGTCTCCTCCTGTTGCGTGCCCTGACGAGTGCACCGCAGGCCACGCCCACGGGCGCTCTGTCTCTGCTGCAAGCGCGCTTCCGCGCGGCTGCATACGCTCTGCAATCTACGCACCTGTCCATGATGAGCGATCAGCCTTCTTAAACCAGCGCAACATGAGATCCGACGCCAGAATGTAGCTTCTCGTATCCAGGACAGTAAGCCCATACGTTTCTCGCTCTCCTACATGTGCATTTGTTCTCCCTGTGCTTCCTTCCCGTCGTGCTCATCGTCTCCTGTGTTGTGTCTTCTCCAGCTCCCCGTCATCCTTCCTCGTGGTCAAGCTGTGTGCTTTGTCACTTTGGACCTTCCTGTGGAACCCCCTTGCCTTCCTGGATTTTCACCCGACCACGACGCCGCGCTCCTGTCCTTGACTATCCGCCTGTCCTCCGACACTCGAGCCTGCCTTGCCCTTATTTGGACTTCCGCCGGGATCAACACTCACCTTCAACACCCTCTGACAACCACGCTCAGATAAGTGCTCACATTTAGTCACACCACATCTCTTTGGTTTAATTACACATCTCATTTACACACCAAGCTGTTAATAAACAAGTTGACAGCTAAACGACGTCATATCTCTGTCGTCTTCTTCTCCCGATATCACGTCACACTATAGTTACTAATCGTTGTAGCATCCAGATTAGATTTTTTAGGAGAGGTTTTATTACTGCAGTTTTCTGAGCTTGGTGAAACTGACCTGTTTGAAGAGAAGTGATCATTATCTGCAGTACTTCCGGAGCTATGCAGTTAATGACGGTTATAAAAAAAATTGAAGGCAGATTAAAGGCAGCATGTTGTGGTCTTTAACTGTGAAACTGTTTCCTTTAGAGTTATATAATCTAGGAGTTTTAAATGTCCTAGATTGACTGGAGGACAGTTAAAAAAAACCTGCTCAGTGGCCTAATGGTTATATTGTCCGCCCTGAGATCGATAGGTCGTGAGTTCAAACCAAAGACTATAAAAATGGGACCCATTACCACTCAGCATCAAGGGTTGGAATTGGGGGTTAAATCACCAAAAATGATTCCCGGGCGCGGCCACCGTTGCTGCTCACTGCTCCCTTCACCTCCCACGGGGTGAGGGTGATGGGTCAAATGCAGAGGATAATCTCACCACACCTAGTGTGTGTGTGACTATCATTGGTACTTTAACTTTTAAATGATGTTATAATTTCTTGGCTATAGTTTGATACTCCTTGTCTTATTTGTAATATTTTTGCCTGTGAAAAAGGCTGCAAAGTAATTTCATGACTTGTTGGACAGCAGTTCAGTAGGGACTGGTGATGTGGGGTTTGTCAGTCCGTCTACTACTGAAGAAAGTGTGCAGGTGTTTCTGCTGATAATCTCTGAAAAATATGATTGCCTTGCATTCTTTAGTTTCTGGTTATAGTTGCAAATACTCTCTTTATAGGTGTCGTAATATACCTGAAGTTTAGTTTCTCGCCACCTGCGTCAACATACTCTATTGTGCCTATAGCGCGTTTCTTTTTCTTTACCTGGCCGACCTTTGGTCTTAAAGGAGAACTGCACTTTTTGGGGAATTTTGCCTTTTGTTTCCAATCCTAATGAGAGACAAGAAGACAAAAAGGTAGATATTTTTTTTAAATTCTAATTTCTTAAAATCATTTTGTACTAGGTGGCTGGCAATGCAGCCAATATGAGAAATCCATTCTGCCTCTAAATCGCTTTAAAAATGCATCCAAAAACTATCAACAATACTTAATTTACGCTCTGTAACCTGTATAATAACCAAGCTGTAGCGACATTGTTTTTGCAAGATCGAACACTGAGGAACTCTTCTTCTAGTGTAGGGTGTACTCCACCTTCTGCTTGATTGCAGCTGGTTCTTGGGATGGCATTATACGGCATCAGCCGTTAGATAGCTACGGCAAGAGATAAGATAGCTTTTGCGTCAGCAGCTGATTGGCTTTTGATTTTGTAATAACAACAAAATGCAATCTGTACTGACTGAAAAACAGGAACAATCCTATTACAGTATCCGTAAAGTATTAGTCCACATTTCATTTCACGTGGTGTGTTGCATTTATCATGATCAATCTTATAGTGACTTACTCAACGGGCAGTTGTTTGTTTGATCCAGCTGGCCGGGGAAGTTTTTTCAAGTTGACTTTGGGTAAGCACGCCATTTGTGTCCGCACAGCTTGGCTTCAAGTTCCACATTTATACCTGCAAGTCACGCCGACCTCATTCTCTCAGCTTCTGTCTGCTGCAACGTTTCACCCTTTGTGCTGGCTTCTATTATCAGCAGTTCATCTTCTGTATATTCAGGTTCAAAAAGATACGGTGGTGAATCCTCATTTGTCCAAAAATAGTCATCTTCGTTGTCTGTTACCAAGTCTGCCATGATTAAAACACACTTGCGTTTGTTTCCGTAAGTAGGAACACATACCTGTATATGTTGCCGGAAGTCAGAAGTGCGCTGCTATGGAAACAGAAATAAATGCACAGAGTAAAGAAGTTCCAGTAATGCATAAAATGACCATGATACGGTAACTATTGTATATATTACATATTGTTATGAACGTGTCTGTTACTAAATTGTGTATATACCCTGCAGTGTGTAATAAATCGTTGATGGAGGGTATTGGAGGCTACAACGGTGACTCCCATTAGCCGCATTTTGCAAGCATTTTTTTTATCATCTTTAGGATCCTAAAAAAATATTTGTGTGTTCTTGTCTCTCATAATGATTGTGAATGTTAGGCTAAATTAAAAAGAAAAGTACAGTTCCGCTTCAATTGGGGCGATAATATCAATAACAGTCATAACATTGAAAGTAAAGTTGTTTATAAGCTCATCACCTAAAACTGAGAGCAGGGTTGGTGATGGTTTCAAACCCTGGGTGAAAAACGCACATTTATAAGACACTTTTTGATTACCGTACATCTGCTTCCCCTCTCATAGGATTAGCAAAGGTGGCCAAACTAAACAAAACACATTAATGATCAGAAAGTGCCACACTATTCACCAGAACCTCAGAGATATTAAGACCTTTGGAAATAATGATTTCTATTATGTGTCCTCTGTGAAGTGTTCGATCTGTGACATTCTGAGAAGGTTCAAAACTACACAGAATATTTAAAAATTGCACACCCATCTTTCGGATTATCAAACTGAATGGTAAAATCACCCACGAAAACAACACAGTCAAAATCCATGCACACATTTGACAGTAGTTTGGCAAACCCATCAAAAAACCTTGCATCACATTATGGGGGTCTATAGATGGTGACTAAAGTTGCTCGACAGGAGGATTTTAACTGAGTGGCAACATATTCAAAAGACTCAAACTGACGATAGGAACTCATTTGTTTGCATTGGAGATAATTCTTATACAGAACGCAGCACTACCTTCTTTTTAAGTACTCTGGTTTCACTTATAAAGTTGAAGTTGGGAGGTGTTGATTCAATTAAAACCACTTCATTGTTTTTCTTTCATTGAGCTAAGTCTCTGTCAAAAAACATAAGATCAAGATAACGTCTGATGATAAAACCATTGATTAAGAATGTTTTTCCTGCCAATGACCTTATGTTTAATGATGTCAGCTTTAGCGTGTTATCTGTATTACGTGTCCAATTTTGTAATTAACAACTGTAGTTAGCAAGAAATAAAGGTTAAGGTCATGTCCACACAAACACGGATAGTTTCAAAAACACGTATGCGGGGTTAAAACGATCTTCATCCACATGAGTGTAGATTTATCACTGTATCTGTCAACACACAAACACATACAGTATACCAGCTGTCATGCACATTTTGTCCAATCAGAAGACTGGAAAAGCAGCCACAGCTGACTTAGTGGCATTACACCTCGGTTATTGTAATATACTAGACATACAATGACATGTACATTTTGTTTAAAACCAGTCTGCAATTACACAGGGACATTATGAATCTTTTTATAGTGTTTAAAGCGCGCATACGCACCTGAGCTGCTAAAACCCAACACTCGTGGACTTACAATATGTCCAATCAGCAACATGGTGATATAATACATGTGCAGTGAAGTGTACATTATTTCTAAAATCAGCGCACAGTAAAAAGGAGCCCAGGATACCTCTTGAATGTTAAGTGCCTAAAGCGCACGGATTCGCTTGTGCCGCCGCAAAACTCTTGTGGAATTATAACGCATTTAGTCATCAATATAAGGATACATTACATGTGCAATAAAGTGTACTTTGTCATTAATATTTTTAGTCGCTCTGGTGCGTTTTACGTGCGTGCCGGCTCCATCAACACAAATGGAACCAACACACGTTAACTTCATGATTAGGATTAAAACATGAGATAATGTTGCACCTCTTTTATGACACAAAGCAAAAAGTATTTCTTGTCAAAGTTTTTCCATCAGCTGAAGGTCCGACAGCAATCGTATCCAAAATAGCTGACTGTCATTGTCGCTGGCGGGAGTGTCGCAAAGCCCATTTTGATGCGTCTTCTTCTAGCAATGTAGAGGGGAAATTGCAGCATGTTTATTTTCAAACAGTAAGTCATCTTATATTGTGTTTAAAGCCAGTAATGCAGTTTTGTTGAGCTTTGGAAATGACAGCGCACAACCGTGACGTCATTAGAGGAGTACATATAGGTCTCCGTTTGTGCCGTGTACGCGCATACGCTGAGTGGAAAGTTTTGGAACTCTTCTCCTTGGTCCCCGTTTGCAAAAGTCTCTGTGTTTAAGGACAAAAGTATGCATTTGCATGAGGACAAGAGACCTAAACGCAGAGATAGGTACAGTATGCGTTTATTGAGTATCCATGTTTGTGTAGACATGGCCGTATGCAGCTGGGATAGGCTCCAGCACCCCCGCGACCCCAAAAGGGACAAGTGGTAGAAAATGGATGTATGGACGGATGGCCTAAATTTGACACATTTGCAGCATGGATAATGTGCTTCTTGTTTCTGGGCAGATTTGTCATTATTTTCTTATTACAAAATGGGTATTTGTTGACTGGGTCTTGGTTTTGCCTGGGGAGAAAACAAAGTAAAAGCATTGTGACCTTGATCCAGCAAGGTCACCTGCTCGTTTCCTTGTTTTGTCTTTACTTTCTTGTAGCCTCTTTTTGCACTGCTCTCCAAAATCTAAACAATGGAATTAAAGGCCTACTGAAACCCACTACTACCGACCATGCAGTCCGATAGTTTATATATCAATGATGAAATCTTAACATTGCAACACATGCCAATACGGCCGGGTTAGATTAGTAAAGTGCAATTTTAAATTTCCCGCGAAATATTCTGCTGAAAACGTCTCGGTATGATGACGTTTGCGCGTGACGTCACGGATTGTAGCGGACATATTGGGACACCATTGTGGCCAGCTATTAAGTCGTCTGTTTTCATCGCAAAATTCCACAGTATTCTGGACATCTGTGTTGGTGAATCTTTTGCAATTTGTTTAATGAACAATGAAGACAGCAAAGAAGAAAGCTGTAGGTGGGAAGCGGTGTATTAGCGGCCGGCTGCAGCAACACCACCAGGAGGACTTTGAGTTGGATAGCAGACGCGCTACCGTGAGTACGCAGCTTTGGCTTCCAAACATTTGATCGCTTGCCTGTACGTGCGTGCCGCTATGTGCATGTCACGTACGTAACTTTGGGGAAATATATGTGCTGTATGAACTTTACGGAGGTGAACGGTACTTTGGGCTGTGGGATTGAGTGTGTTGTGCGGGTGTTTGATTTGTATTGGTGGGTTATATGGACGGGAGGGGGGAGGTGTTTGTTATGCGGATTCATTTGTGGCATATTAAATATAAGCCTGGTTGTGTTGTGGCTAATAGAGTATATATATGTCTTGTGTTTATTTACTGTTTTAGTCATTCCCAGCTGAATATCAGGTCCCACCCGCCTCTCACAGCATCTTCCCTATCTGAATCGCTTCCACTGCCCTCTAATCCTTTACTCTCACTTTCCTCATCCACGAATCTTTCATCCTCGCTCAAATTAATGGGGTAATCGTCGCTTTCTCGGTCCGAATCGCTCTCGCTGCTGGTGGCCATGATTGTAAACAATGTGCAGATGTGAGGAGCTCAACAACCTGTGACGTCACGCTACTTCCGGTACAGGCAAGGCTTTTTTATCAGCGACCAAAAGTTGCAAACTTTGTCGTCGATGTTCTCTACTAAATCCTTTCAGCAAAAATATGTCAATATCGCGAAATGATCAAGTATGACACATATAATAGACCTGCTATCCCCGTTTAAATGAGAACATTTCATTTCAGTAGGCCTTCAATCAACTGGCCTCTCAACGAAATTGACACGATCTCAGGTGTGGGGTAACCTGCCTGTCCTGTCAGAATGGTTGTTGCTGGACACACAACAGACTTATGGGAGAAACAAAGTGCCTCGTGCCTGGCGACCTTTTCTGTCGAGGACGTTGAAGAGACCTACATATTCGGAACTATGTTAACAGGACATCTGCTGATTGGAGCAAGCGTTGCCCTGGTGTATCGACAAATTGAAAGACGTTGGCAGCCATTTCAAGTACCCTAAAGTTTCAACAAATGATTGGGGAATGCGGGCAGAGCTCTGGGCACTCAGACTTTTGTGATTTAGAAATAAATTGCAAGCTTGAAAACATCTTGGAGATGCAGTCTGCGCTGCATAGTGACATATGATGAATTTGATGACCAGAAACAGACAATTCGAGTGAAAAGATTACATTTGTGACAGACATTCAAATCTTGATTGTTTTCTCTGGCTGCAAGTGATCTGGCAAGGTTGTTGCTTCGAGATTAGATTTGAGGACAGTGCAGCGAAGACGGAACAAACTCCTTCTCTGTCTCTCATGGACATACACCTCTTGTTTGTTGACTTTTTTTGGGTTGACTTACTGTGTTATCGCGTTTGCGAAAGCACCAATGTCGTGTAACAGAGACACGCTGCAGGGTTACACATACATATGCATTCACGGAAATTATACGCCACACACACACGTACCTCAACTACCATCTCACGGTTTTGATGATTCACCCCACGTGGTATCACGGAAAACGAAGCAGCGCCCCCTAGTGGGAGGCACCTCTTCCCCTCCTGTTGAAAGTCTTGTGGTTTCTGTGTCAACATGTGTATATGTGCTTATCAGTGGCGGGCCTTTGCGTTTCCCACCTAGGCCTTCAGTGATGTTGTGTCCAATGATTACCTCTCAAAATACCATAATTGATGTCACCACATGACCATTCCTGGAGAAATACTATACAGAAACACATTTAAGCACTACTGGGCATTGTACAAAACGGGTTATTTTCTGGCGCATTTAAAAATCAATAAACCCGCATCAGCTATTCAAACATATCTTATTTGGTACTGTCAAAATTTAAATGACAAAAAACATTTTAAACATGAAAAAATAAATAAAATATCTGAACTCACATTTCACCGACAGCTGAGCTAGCTTCCGGTGTTGGTCGACATCGTCTCACATGATGTAGTTTCTCTTTAAATCTCCTTTTTGAAAATGGCCTTGCAAATATATGTCTTGTCTTGTCTAATCATAAAAGATGCAGACGAGGCGTGTTGGCTGAGTTCTTAAAGTTTACTCCATAGTGTGCTCATCAAAAACATCCAGCTGCTGGCATGTCTACATTCAACAACCTAAACGCACTACTGCGCATGCTCTTCACTACTGTGGCATGCTGGGTAATGGAGTTCCTATGTTACCTGGCTCATAACATCATAATATATATGTCTGCCTTAGGCCATCTAGATAAATAGATTGTACTTTATTGATTCCTTCAGGAGAGTTCCCTCAGGAAAAAGAAGGCCTTACTGACAACAACGTGTGATCTGATTGGCTATTGCAACTGTCTATCAACTGTATGTCAACTGTATGGACTTACTGTGCACTGACGCCTGCATTGCTGAATCTGAAGGCGTCTGGCAGATTTGGTACAGCATGGCAACATAAGCTAGCTGAATTCTGATTGGATACAAACTCTATAAACTAAAAACAACAGCGCTGGAAGGAGCATAATATGACATGAAGAAAATATGAATACTTTTAGATATTTAGGGCAATTAAGTTAAAAATTACTTTTATCTTTAATTATGATCATGGTTTCTGGTTATGTTAGGCCAGAAGAGAAGGCCTTGCTGGCCCTGATGGCACACCACTGGTGCTTATTGACTATCAAGTTTTTTTCTCGGCCCAGTCTGTGCCGCCCGCCTCATAGGAGCCTCATCCCCGCTCCCCCCGCGTCCACCTTTCCCCCCCTTTTACGGGGCTCTGTAAGTGGCGACCCATCAGTGTTCCTGTTCTGTTACCCTGTACAATGTTGAACGGGCTGGTGCTGAAAATTAAATTTTGATTTATTTGTGCAATGACAATAAAGATTGTATTCTTCTTCTGCAGGGGGAGTTGTAATGTGGAGCACTTTCGTGCAGCAGGGAAGCACAGGGAAAGCTCAGGTGGGTAAACACAAGGCATTCAATATCCAATGCAATAATGCAAGTCAACACGAACAGTTTGCATCAACGCACCATTTAGCAATTATCAAAAAGTGTATACTTCTTTCCATTACCCTTTTGAGATATGTTTAATTTAATTTTCTTTTCTTTTTTGTGAAATAATAATCTTGCAATTGAGCACAAGACAGTTCACTGGAGATATGTACTGTATAGGGATGTCCGATAATATCGGACTGCCGATATTATCGGTCGATAAATGCTTTAAAATGTAATATCGTAAATTATCGGTATCGCTTTCAAGATTATCGGTATCGGTTTCAAAAAGTAAAATTGATGACTTTTTAAAACGCCGCTGTGTACACGGACGTAGGGAGAAGTACAGAGCGAGAAGATAAACCTAAATGCATTGCCTTTGCGTGCCGGCCCAGTCACATATTATCTACGTCTTTTCACACACACACAAGTGAATGCAAGGCATACTTGATCAACAGCCATACAGGTCACACTGAGGGTAGCCGTATAAACAACTTTAACACTGTTACAAATATGCTCCACACTGTGAACCCACACCAAACAAGAATGACAAACACATTTCGGGAGAACATCCGCACCGTAACACAACATAAACACAACAGAACAAATACCCAGAACCCCTTCCAGCACTAACTCTTCCGGGACGCTACAATATACACCCCCCGCCACCCCTGACCTCAACCCCGCCCACCTCAACCTCCACATGCTCTCTCAGGGAGAGCATGTCCCGAATTCCAAGCTGCTGTTTTGAGGCATGTTAAAAAAAATAATGCACTGTTTGACTTCAATAATAAATATGGCAGTGCCATGTTGGCATTTTTTTCCATAACTTGAGTTGATTTATTTTGGAAATGCATTTTTTAATGCATCCAGCGGGGCATCACGACACAATTAGGCATAATAACGTGTTAATTCCACGACTGTATTGATATTGGAATCGGTAATTAAGAGTTGGACAATATTGGAATATCGGATATCGGCAAAAAAGCCATTATCGGACATCTCTAGTACTGTATGTATATTATGTACTACATGCATGATATGGAAATGACTAAGACATACTCAATAAACAACAAAACAGAAAAAGAGAATGGCAAATGCACGCCAAGAAATTGACTCTTTTCTTTGGACAGGCGACGAGGTGGAATTACTTCTGGGGGACACACTTAATTACAAAACTGTGAAATATCAAGAGAATGTTGACTGAGAGTCCTGAAGATTATTCATCCACTAACTGCACTTTACTCTACGGCTTCCCTCGAATGCTTACAGTCACACCAGCGATAATTTGTCTCTTGGAGTCTTGGAGTGGACAACTGAAGTAGAAATGTGCTCCTGGTTGGTTTAATCATACTTTAATCTTCACAAGTATTCTGCTACTAGCTACTTGTTATGCTACATCAGATCTGTAGCTAGTATGATGATGTGACTCCAGAAGTGTTAAGTTATGATGCATAATCAGTGTTTGCAATGAGGTGATAAAACATTCTAAAGTGTTTGCTTTGATTACTTAGACACATGGCAGCCGCAAAGGAGACATAATCAATAAATTGTTTGAAGGAAATGCACGCACATGGGAAAATAAAGAAGATGATGTTAGATTGTGTTTATATAAATTCATGTATGTAGTTTTTTATTGTTTGATACTGTATGTGCACTAATTTAAAAAGTGAATGCCACCTGGGGATAGGTTGATTGGCAACACTAAATTGTCCCTATAGTGTGAATGTGAGTGTGAATGTTGTCTGTCTATCTGTGATGGCCCTGTGATGAGGTAGCGACTTGTCCAGGGTGTACCCCGCCTTCCGCTCGAATGCAGCTGGGATAGGTTCTAGCAGCCCAACGACCCCTAGAGGGACATGCAATATAAAATGGACAGATGCAATCCAATTATTAAAAGAAAGTTAGGAAATAGTTGTCATTTTTTATACCACACACACAATTCACCAGTTGCGGAAAGAGATTATTCTAGATTGTACCTAATGTCATGACTGGTTTTATTGATTATTGACTATTTTATTGAGTAGAAAATGGATGGATGGTACTTTTTTGTCACTTATTGTTTGTCTTTGGTACACTAATGTGTATATGTTTGCAAAAATACATGTCTATTTGTATATTGCTCTTTTTATCTTTGGTATGAACATTATTATGTAAACTCGAAGTTATTGTTTTTTTTTGTTGCTATTTTTGTATTACAACATTTTATTAATGATCATGTTGTACTGCATTGTAATCTTTTGTTTTGTGATTGTGTGATGTTTTTTGCCTGGACCCCAGGCAGAATAGTCTCCACTGCGGTGTAGACTAATGGGGATCTTTAATAAACTAAATATACTAAACCAATATCGTTTCGTTCTCATGCCACCCTTATAAGAAAAAGTTACAATATTAAACATCACTAGTGCATAAAAGTACATTATATAATGGTAAAACACTGGTTTTAGCAGTAGTGTACAGGAGTAAAGGAGAAAAACAAGCACTCGTTCTTCTAGTGGCCTGAGCTTTACATCATTGTGTTTAAAATAATATGACGTGTGTATTATGTATTATGTGTGTGTGTCTGCACTGCATGTCTAGTTGATAGATGATTATGAGGTTTTGTTTTCATGGAGCTAATAGTAGTAACGACTGTACATCACAATCACAGCATTGTTGTTGACAGTTGTTGTGCGTGCCTTCTCCCTGTCGGGCCGGCAACAGGGTGGAAAGGAGGCGGAGACGTCATCATTCTTGGGTACTCTGGCAGCTTTTTACGCCCAATGGAAACAACAATGCCGGAGTTTTCAGACCTTTCCGCTCTGGAGGCTGTTTTCAAAAACTTTCAGACCACTAAAAACAGTTTTCGTGGGCACAACAGGCTGTAACGGTACATATCTTCACGGTTTCCACCTAAAACGGTTCTGTGGGGACAGGCCATAAGACGGGAGGCTGGCATATAAAGAACTCTGATTACCCGTAGGTGATGAGAACAGCACTCAGGAGCAGTGGTAAAGTCACTGCAGGATGACACACACAGAGAATTGAACCACAATAAGAGCACTAATGAGGAAATAGACACAGAAAAAAACCCAATAAACCCAAAACAAGACGTGACCTGGTGCTAAAAGACATAACCTGTGTCCAAATTTAAAAAAAACATCTGTTGGGGTTACACTTATTAAAGCTAAAAATAAATCTATTTGCAACTTTTGCAATTAATCACAAGTTAACTACAGACAAAATTAAATTAAATATTGTGATCAATTGACAGCCCTAATTATAATATTTGGGAAGTTGATACTCGGTTTGCATTCATCAATGTAGCAGTATTTTGAGATGTGAACGGTCTCTGCTTTTTATTCTTTAGGTCACGAGTGTCTCCGCTCTTGGTTGAAGTAGTAATTGTCCTCAGCCCACAGCCAGAGATCACCGCTATCCTGACCTCCACTCAACGTAATTGAGAAGTTAGTGCAAAAAAAAAGAAGCGGACGACCAAATTAGAGGAAAAAAAATCTATTAAAAACATGTTAACCCATTTAGCCAACTCAACAAAATTAACTTGACCACATCACACCGATGCATGCAATCACAAACGCCAAACATTTATTCATGAAAATATTAAAAGGCTGCAGACGCTGTGTCTGACCTGTTTCAGTTTGTTGTGTTTAGTCCTGAGCATTAACTTTGGTACACAGGCATACATATCGCTTAGCTTGTTGTCAGTTCTGACCTCCAGTCTGTCACTCAAAGAAGTCTGTGCGGAACATCACCCACAATAATTCCTATTGTTACACAATGGAGAAGCAGCTCAAAGTGCTAGAGCCTATCTCAGCTGCCTTCGGACGGTACACCCTGGACAAGTCGCCACCTCATCACAGTAACAGCTGAAAATGTAACCCAAAATGACCATGCTGCCTACTGTACTTTCTAGTGTTGTCCCGATACCAATATTTTGGTACCGGTACCAAAATGATTTTGGTACTTTTCGGTACTTTTCTAAATAAAGGGGACCACAAAAAATTGCATTATTGGCTTTATTTTAACAAAAAATCTTACGGTACATTAAACATATGTTTCCTATTGCAAGTTTGTCCTTAAATAAAATAGTGAACATACTAGACAACTTGTCTTTTAGTAGTAGGTAAGCAAACAAAGGCTCCTAATTTAGTCTGCTGACATATGCAGTAACATATTGTATCATTTATCATTCTATTATTTTGTCAACATTATTAAGGACAAGTTGTAGAAAATGAATTATTAATCTACTTGTTCATTTACTGTTAATATCTGCTTACTTTCTCTTTTAACATGTTCTATCTACACTTCTGTTAAAATGTAATAATCATTTATTCTTCTGTTGATTGGATGTTTTATATTAGGTTTGGATGATACCACAAATTTGGGTATACATCCGATACAAAGTAGTTACAGGATCATACATTGGTCATATTCAAAGTCCTCATGTGTCCAGGGACATATTTCCTGAGTTTATAAACATAATATGAATACAAAAAAAACGAAAGAAGATGTGATGCCAAAAAATATTGATGTAATCATAGTAGTATCGAATAGATATGCTATTGTACTTGGTATCATTACAGTGGATGTTAGGTGTAGATCCACCAATCCGTTGGTTTACATTGTGACGCCGGTGAGCTACGGTGTGTAGTGAAACATGTTTAGCTATTCCTCATCCTGCAGGGATGATACTTGTAAGAAACGTACTTAATTTGTCGCCATGGAGGCGAGGATTAGTGATTTAGAAGTAGCTAAAACACTGCAGAATGCGGATAGACCTTAGCCGCTAGCTAGCTAGCCATGTCTTAAAGCACCTCTTCCTGAGGGCGTTTCAGTGTTATAACTTCACCTTTATCGTTACTTTTTAAGCCAAAATGCGTCCGTTCTCCCTTTTCTGTCTACACACTGTGTCTGCTTGGAAGTACTCCGTGATTGTGCGCTGCCGAACATGCTCATTTGCTCCTAAAAGCAGGAATGACACGACGTGACGATGATGGGGACGCAGGACCGGTACTTTTCAGAGGCAGTATAGTACCGACTATGATTCATTAGTATCGCGGTACTATACTAATACCAGTATACCGTACAACTAGCTTTAAAATGCAATATCGGAAATTATCGGTATCGGTTTTTTTTGTTTTTTAAAAAAACATTTTTTTTTTTTTTTTTAAATCATCATAAAAACACAAAATACACTTACAATTAGTGCACCAACCCAAAAAACCTCCCTCCCTCATTTACACTCAGTCACACTCATTCACACAAAAGGGTTGTTTCTTTCTGTTATTAATATTCTGGTTCCTACATTATATATCAATATATATCAATACATCCTGCAAGGGATACAGTCCGTAAGCACACATGATTGTGCGTGCTGCTGGTCCACTAATAGTACTAACCTTTAACAGTTAATTTGACTCATTTTCATTCATTACTACGTAGTTTCTATGTAACTGTTTTTATATTGTTTTACTTTCTTTTTTATTCAAGAAAATGTTTTTAATTTATTTATCTTATTTTATTTTATTAATATTTTAAAAAAGGACCTTATCTTCACCTTACCTGGTTTTCCAAATTAAGCATAATAATGTGTTAATTCCACGACTGTATACATCGGTATTGGTTGATATCGGTATCGGTAATTAAAGAGTTGGACAATATTGGAATATCGGATATCGGCAAAAAGCCATTATCGGACATCCCTACGTACAACCCTAGTATTTTCAATGCTTGTGAAAAGTAACATTTATTTTCGTTAAAATTGAGGTAAGTAAAGAACCGTGACTAAGGTGTTACGCCCCAACTCTTCATCCTGTAAGGAACACTTGCACCCACAATGACGAAAAATAAAAATTGACGGAAAATGATGGAAATTGCAGGTGATAAAATGGTGTTTCACACAGTCAGAAAGACGGCAACACACACATCTACCGAAAAGTGCGTGGAAATGGCCTCTATAAATCAACTCACAGCAACAGCCCTTATGCTTCAAAGTCATCTCTGAATCGCTTAGCCACAAATTGAGCCACTCTGCAAGAATACCAATTTATGGTTCTCCATCATGTTTATCTGAGAGCGAGAGAGAGAGAGAGAGAGAGAGAGAGAGAGAGGAATAGAAAAATGTGACAGAGTACATTAGATGCTACATTGCTATTTTATCCATTTCAGTCTTTATCTGAGAGCCTAAGATTTTCATGAATATGTTTTGTAGCGTGTGTGCAGAGATGCACTAAATGACTAAATGAACACACGCTCACCCACTCAGTCACTCGTTCATTCGCTCAAACACTCGTACAGCGAAGTAGCAGGCCGTGGAGATAAGAGAAAGGAGTGTTCTGGTGGAGAAAGCCTCCTCATTGGTGTGCAAGGCTGCACATGTTCAAACCCTCGCTCATATCCCCTGTGCGTATATCTGCAAGTGTGTGTGTGTGTGTGTGTGTGTGCTTGCCAGTGTGTGTGTGTGCGTGTGTGTGTGTGTGTGTGTGTGAGCGAGCGAACACTTTCTCTCTCCTTCCTTCACTGCCACTAAAAAGACACAGAGGAGCAATTGTGCCCAAGGAAGGAAAATCACTCCGTTTGCAGAGAGGAATGGGCTCACGCTCTCTCGCCGTTCATTTCCCCTAACCTCTCTCCCCACTCTCCCTTTCTTCTCCCTCTCATTCACCAAGCAGCTGAAATGGCAAAGCTTGTTAAAAAAAAAAGAAGAAGAAGAAGATGAAAAAAAAAAAAAGACGAAGCCCACATGACAGCGTTCACAGCTTTGGCTGCCGCAGCATCTCCCCCCCACTCGCTGTGTTGCTGCTGCACCAGAAACCACAAATGAAAGCAATTCCGTGTTTTGAAAAAAAAAAAGGAAAAGTTAAGCACTCTGGGGCCAACAAGTGAAAGCGGAAAAGCTTCAAAAGAAAAGTGTGCAGGTAGAGAAGCGCCTGGGTTAGGGGAAAATAAGATGCAGCCACAAGATTAATCACAACATTAAAGGATATTGCTTTTTCAGCTTCTAGAACAACAATGGTGGAGCTAAACTCTGCTTACTGAGCGGGAATCTTTCTGCTTTATGTATGTCGGGGGTGTCCAGACGCATTTCACTGAGGGACTTTTAATATGCTTAGCTATTAAATAAATGTAAATAAAAACACAGCCTTTATCTCACCTTTGTAATGTTGGTGACACAGCGACTATTATGAAATAGTGTATAATATCCATCCGTTTTCTACACCGCGTGTCCTCGTTAGGGTCACAGGTATGCTGGAGCCTATCCCAGCTGGTCGCCAGCCTAATCACAGCACATAAAGACAAACAACCAACGCGAGCCTCCGATTGACCTCATTCTTTCCGACTGTTTATGCAGGAACTAAATTGCCCTTTCGAGGGATTTATTATACTCAAAACTACATATTGCAAATATGTGTATGCTGGCAAAAATTATTCCTATTTTCAACCTGACAGGAAGAGAGGCACAGGCGGGCAGCCATCTTGGCTGGCAGCTGCCGGTATTCTTTTTTTGTGATTGTTGCGGCCTAAAATGCCTGAATTGGCGGCAGCTTTTTCAGAAATTTGCGGCAAAAATTGCAATTTTTTAAAGCTATTTATTCACTAACATTGTATCAATGTGTACTTCTATGGAATTATCAATGTTTATAGAGTTCTTTCTGAGAATAAACGAAAAAAGCCCAGGATTGCAACAAAAATTTGAAAACCGATACTGTATTGATGTTTTACTCGTTTTATTCAACGCATACTTAAAACACTAGATGGCAGTTAAAGCATATACTCAGAGCTCGTTGTCAATTTACTTAATTATTCATAACTAATAATAGTAATAATTAATTGTAACTACAGAAAGAAAGACCACCTAAGGCTTCCTTATTATATTCTGTCTGCTTTGTCATCCACACGTTGCAGACATTCTCTGTGTATGTTTTACACTTGAAAAGTGTCTGTTCATTTTCAACATTCATCCCTATTCCAACACATTTACCCCCGCAAGTTAAGAACATTTGTGACCTGTTGAGAGCAATCTATAGTGCAAATTTGTGTTGGCAAATGAGAGATGATGAGAGATTATTATCACACATCAACTTCTCTAACATGTAAATGCTGCCTATTTGCAAGGTTAGCATTGCAAATAAAAGTATGTTCTTAATTGTCTTAACCTGGATAAAAAAAAGTTAAATAAACATATGCATACATACAACACTAGGATGTAAATGTTTGTATCACACATTACCCAGATGGCTTCTTAGCTCTGTAGAAAGGAACAGGAAGAAGGTCTGAGCTTCACTAGACAACAAAAATTGTGCCGTTTGATCTAAAAATAGTTAGTATATTGTTACACGTTGTTGTCCCTGATTCGTTTACACAAGAAACAACCATAAGTTTTGATTAGACAGTTGACATGCGTGTTTGAGCGTCACAAAGTTGAAGACATTAGACAAATGTGCAAGGCGGCGCATAATTTGCGGGGATTGGTTTAATTAGTGTCAATTGGCACGATCGCGACATCGCAAATTCCTACAGGGACTATGATCTTCCAGTTTTTGTTTGTTTATAAATACATTTATACATAACAAAAAAGCACAAATTGTCTTGAACCAAACTTTGGACACTCCTGTTCTATGTATTTAAATTGAAAATTCACGGGTTTCACTTTGATTGGGGACCAAGATCAATTTTGTGTTTTTATTTTAGTACTCATATATAAAGAAACACATATGAACAAAAATCAAACTGCAAAAAGAGAAACAAACTATATTAAACTTAGGTAAATTTCATACTTAACACAGCTCTGTCCCTTTATACAACATACAAACTAACCATAAAAAAAACATAATAAAAGAAACACTAACTGTACAATTGTCACTCTCGCTGGGATATCGACCGACTGGACTCTCACATAATTCCGTTTAGATGAAGATTCAATTGCAATTTTCACGAAGGGTTAAAAAAAGTTGTAGCAACTGTGTCTTTTTTTACCATCTTGGGGGATTTAAAAGTCGACCAGCCTCTTGGCCTATGGCCACATTTGTCTACTACCAGGTGAAAGATGCATGAATTATAATCTAGAATTAACTTTCACCAAGTTTGAGACAAAGAAAAAGCAGCTGCCGGCTGAGTGTGTCAACAATAGCAGCGTAAACTAGCATTAGCTCACTGCTATCAATGTGCCGCTAAAATAGGCCGTCTGCGTTGGCGCTTGTAATAAAAATATTGCTCATGTTTGGTTAATTAACAGGTCACGACATGTAAATACAATATTGTTGGTAATTTCTGGATGTTTTTTTAGAGAGGGTATAATGGGCACAACAGCGGACCCTCGATCTGTGGACCTCATTTTTAGCTATTTATTTACGCTTTCTAATGCATAAAAAAAAGCCCAAAATATTTGTTATTATTTTACATAAGGATTGTGAATGATAGACAGCACATCTCTTTCCAATTTTTGCGTATTTCCAGTATGACTGATCTGATACCGTGGTCAAAGTACAGAAGTGTTACTACTGTGACGTCAATCCACGGAAATGACCAAAGACGTTCGGAGCGGAATATTCAAAATGTCTGACTAAATTTGTGGCATTTTGTGATGTTTAGACGGTATTTTCCCATACTTTGCGGATTGTAAATACAGTTTGATATACCATAGTTTAATGGCCACAGTGAAACACAATTAAGCATATAGAGCAGTGGTTCTTAACTTGGGTTCGATCGAACCCTAGGGGTTCGGTGAGTCGGGCTCAGGGGTTCGGTGGAGGTTAAGACACACCCGACTCATCGTGTAAATAAAAACTTCTTCCTATCGGTGTATTACGGATACGGCAACAGCAGAAGTCAGACTGATTTGCAGGTGTGTAATTTGTTGTGAGTTTATGCACTGTGTTGGTTTTGTTGTTTGAACAAGGTGATGTTCATGCACGGTTCATATTGTGCACCAGTAATAAAACATGGTAACACTTTAGTATGGGGAACATAATCACCATTAATTAGTTGCTTATTAACATGCAAATTAGTAACATATTGGCTCTCAACTAGTCATTATTAAGTACTTATTAATACCCTTATTCGACATGGCCTTATTATAACCCTAACCCTCTAACCCTGGCCCTAACCCTCTAACCCTAACCCTAACCAAATAACTCTAAAGGCCTACTGAAACCCACTACTACCGACCACACAGTCTGATAGTTTTTTTTATCAATGATGAAATCTTAACATTGCAACACATGCCAATACGGCCAGGTTAACTTATAAAGTGCAATTTTAAATTTCCCGCTAAACTTCCGGTTGAAAACGCCTTTGGATGATGACGTATGCGCGTGACGTAGCCAGTGAAACAGAAGTATCGGTACCCCATTGAATCCAATACAAAATAGCTGTTTTCATCTCATAATTCCACCGTATTCTGGACATCTGCGTTGGTGAATCTTTTGCAATTTGTTTAATGAACAATGGAGACTGCAAAAAAGAAAGTTGTAGATGGGATCGGTGTATTAGCGGCTGGCTGTAGCAACACAACCAGGAGGACTTACTTGGATAGCAGATGCGCTAGCCGACACTAGCTGCCAACCGCACGGATGATCGGGTGAAGTCCTTCGTCGCGCCGTCGATCGCTGGAACGCAGGTGAGCACGGGTGTTGATGAGCAGATGAGGGCTGGCTGGCGTAGGTGGAGCGCTAATATTTTTATCATAGCTCTGTGAGGTCTGGTTGCTAAGTTAGCTTCAATGGTGTCGTTAGCAAAAGCATTGTTAAGCTTTGCCAGGCTGAGAATTATTAACCGTGTAGTTACATGTACATGGTTTAATAGTATTGTTGATCTTCTGTCTATCCTTCCAGTCAGGGATTTAATTATTTTGTTTCTATCTGCATTTGAGCCGGATGCTCAAATGCAGCTCCGTAGCTAAAGAGCTTCATCGATGTATTTTTGTGGAGATAAAAGTCACTGTGAATGTCCATTTCGCGTTCTCGACTCTCATTTTCAAGAGGATATAGTATCCGAGGTGGTTTAAAATACAAATCCGTGATCCACAATAGAAAAAGGAGAGAGTGTAGAATCCAATGAGCCAGCTTGTACCTAAATTACGGTCAGAGCGAAAAAAGATATGTCTTGCACTGCATTCTAGTCCGTCACTCTAACGTTCCTCATCCACGATCTTTCATCCTCGCTCAAATTAATGGGGTAATCGTCGCTTTCTCGGTCCGAATCGCTCTAGCTGCATTGAAAACAATAGGAAAATATGAGGAGGCGAACAACTGACTATGTCACGCTACTTCCGGTAGGGGCAAGGCTTTTTTTTAATCAGAGACCAAAAGTTGCGAACTTTATCGTCGTTGTTCTATACTAAATCCTTTCAGCAAAAATATGGCAATATCGCAAAATGATCAAGTATGACACATAGAATGGATCTGCTATCCCCGTTTAAATAAAAAAAAATCATTTCAGTAGGACTCTAAATTAAGTGTTTGTTACTTAGAAAATGTTCCCCTAGTGTCCAAAAAACTCTAAATTAAATCTTTGTTACTTAGAATATGTTCCCCTAGTGTCCAAATAACTCTAAATTAAAGGCCTACTGAACTGAAATGTTTTTATTTTTTTATTTATCTACAACTTTCTTCTTTGCAGTCTCCATTGTTCATTAAACAAATTGCAAAAGATTCACCAAAGCAGATGTCCAGAATACTGTGGAATTTTGAAATGAAAACAGAGATTTTTTGTATTGGATTCAATGGGGTACCAATACTTCCGTTTATCTATTGACGTCACGCGCATAGGTCATCATATATAGACGTTTTCAACCGGAAATTTAGCGGGAAATTTAAAGTTGCACTTTATAAGTTAACCCGGCCGTATTGGCATGTGTTGCAATGTTAAGATTTCATCATTGATATATAAACTATCAGACTGCGTGGTCGGTAGTAGTGGGTTTCAGTAGGCCTTTACGTCTTTGTTACTTAGAATATGTTCCCCTAGTGTCCAAATAACTCTAAATTAAGTCTTTGTTACTTAGAATATGTTCCCCATACTAAAGTGTTACCAAAAGCATATAACTTTGTCTTGAATTTGAAAAAAAACAACATTTTATTTTTCACTAAAGAAGGGTTCGGTGAATGTGCATATGAAACTGGTGGGGTTCGGTACCTCCAACAAGGTTAAGAACCACTGATATAGAGTCAACTTGTTTTTCCACTCTCCTGGTACTTTAATGTTGTCACAAATCATCCAATGGCCAAAAGTAGAAAACATAGACAAGTAGTAGCTGGTCCTCTTAACTCTAACTAAAAATAGGACTGTGACACAGAAACTACTGTACAATTGCCTCAAAAATGTGCCAACAATAACTAGATATGTTTTACCTACTGGAAGTCTGTTGGAGAAAAAGAAAAAGGCTTTATTTTAACTGAATCGACCTACTTTTTAAATTCCAGTATTACTTTACTATGTAATCCACAAAATCAGTACAAGTCACCATAACAAGCACCTTGAGTGTAACAGTCCTGCCTCAATGTATTCATGGATCAATAAACCTGTTTTTAAGGAATATTTCCTCCATAGACTGTCACATTTCTCAGGACATTTGAACGCTGTGTCCACATAAGTGTGAATATTTTAAAAAACATATACATTTATAATGTGTTTTGGCCTCTGCACAAGCATGGGTTTTTGTAACGAAAAATTTAACTTTTAAAAAATTACATCTGGCTTCAGGGTTTGAGTAGGGAGGAGTAAAACTGAGCTTTTTGGCTTGTGTCATAATAAATGTAAAAATATCATCCTACAAAAGAACACAAGTAATGGGGTTCTGGGCTTATGATGGTAGACACGCATGCAAGACTTCAGTCAGTCAACCTAATGTCAAATTGGAACAGCACTCAGACAGAGCAGACATCTGTCAGGCCCTATCTGACATTTTCTGTAAACTAGATGAAAATCTGCTTTTGGTATTTTGAGTTGTCTATAGTTGAATGAAAGAAACACAGTGAAGCCTATTTTCAGTCATCCACCGTCTTTGTCTCTGTGGGTCGAGGCGGGGCCGCAAGAATACTCACACCGAAGTTGAAGTTTGTGATGAAACGTAAAGTAACATAGCAGAAAGGATCCGAGTTAAATAAAAATTCTTGTCAGTCATCCAATATTTTTTTTTCTGTGGTGCGGCTAACACACACACACACACACACACACACACACACACACACACACACACACACACACACACACACACACACACACACACACACACACACACTGTTGGATTTATTATGTGTATTTGTTATGGGTATATGTATTTATGGCGGACTTACCTGGGACTTTAAGATGGGCGGGGCTACGACTGACAGGTGACCATGTACGTAGCTTTAAAAATGGCGTCATTGTTTCGTTTTTAAAAAACAGCGTGCTTCGTCACAAGAATACCCCACTGGTTATTACCTGCTGCTGCTAATGCTGCTAATGCTGCTAATGCTGCTGCTGCCAATGCTGCTACTGCTTCTGCTGCTACTAAATAAAACAAGCAAAGAATGCAAAGCGAGTAATTCCTTTCATGCTGAGTGATGACCCCTATTCAGAGGGCAAATACGGAAAAAACTGAACAGTAATAACCACCTGGGTTGGATGAGATTGGAATTAACCTACAAATCCCCCGATGAGTTTCAAGTCTTGAAGAGGAATAAATAACTCTCCAAGCGAAACAACACTGTGTCCACCTAACCATTGACCAAAGGAGAACCACTATTTGGAGGGAAAGGACCCTGCTGGTGAAACCAAACCCCGGTCAGATAAAGAATAAGGAAAATGGACACACAAGAACTTGAAGCCCTCAGAGGGATGCGCTCTGCTGCGCAATCCTCCTTCACCAAGAGGGCCAATAAGCTTGCCTCCAGAGTCAAACTGTTAGGAGAAAGAGCCCTGATTGACGAGCTGAGGATCCTTGAGGTGGACTATGAGAGGGTCAGTGATGCAGGAGATGACTATGCTGAAGCCCTCAAAGCGGTGAACGGAACCGAGGATGAAGAGGACAAGGCAAAAGAAGAAGCAGCCTGCATAGCGGACAAGACAGCTAAGTGCCTCCGTAAATACACAGAGACCGTTGAGCTCATTCAAGAATCAATCTGGACTAAGTTCGCAGCAGATGACATCAGAGAATGTGTTTCCAGTGCAGAGACTAAGATGGACCAGGTTGAGGGCTGCAACATAAAGAAGTTACAGAGGTCTGATTTTGAGCTCACCAGACATGGCCGGAGAGAGAGGATCGATGAGCTCGAGCGAAGATGCAGAAACTGGGATGCTCTTATCTCATATGCCAACACAAAAATGCTCAAGGAGAAGGTCCGAGCTCTGTGGCGCAGAGTAAGAGACTGGGAGGATAGCTGGCGAGACCCAAGATGCACAGAGTCATCCGATGAAGATATGGATGACAAAGTCAGACAAGAAAAAGAGTCTGACAGGGCGCAGGACGTGCTCAACCCAGTCAGTCTCACAGAGCCTTCATTTAGCGGTCCCAGTCCCAAAGAGGAACTTCCTACAGGCAGCAACACCCAAGTTGCTCCATCCAATCCTCTCCCAACAACCATCTCAGCTTCAGGTGCCAGAATACAGGCACTTAGTGGACCAGTTGGTGGCAGCACTGGAGCCACATCAAATGTCTCTAGCACACCGCTGATGACCCAGAGTGCTCCCCGGGGCATCCCTGACATGTATCCTGGAGGTTACGGCTACAGAAATCAGTTCCCCCTCGAGAGAGTACGTCTCCCCACGTTTTCTGGTGACATAACAGATTATTACCGTTGGAAGGCTGAGTGGGGAGAACTGGAGCAATTGGGGAACCCACTGAGGACGGCAGGTGTAACAAGGTTCCATCTCCTAGCTAGCCTCGGTGAGAAAGTGAAGAAGGACCTAGTCCTGTCCAGCTGCGCGTCCGCTGAGGAAATGTTCCAATGCTTGGACAACAGATATGGGAATAAGGCAAGGATTGTCCAAATGATTGCGAGTGAGGTGCAAGGCCTGCCCCCTGTAAAAGGAAATAACCCTAGGAGAGCAATTGAGCTGATCCAGACGGTGGAAAGGGCCCTAAGCAACCTTCTCATCCTGGGTGAAGAGGACGTTATGAAAAATCGTCTGGTGGCACAGTCTCTGGAGAGTAAGCTACCGAACTTCCTAAAGGAGAAATGGGTGGCTTACAAGAATGTGCCTACCAATGGTTTCGCCCAACAGAACCACTTTGAGTGTCTTCTTCAATTCCTAAAGAGACAGGAGGTAATTCTTGAAGAGCTGGACCAGTTGGATATGAGCCTTGCAGAAAAGACTCCCTCTGAGAAACGCCCGATAGAAACTTCAGAGAAGAGGGCGAAGAAGGCTTTCTCCAGGGTCACTGCAGGTCAACGCGGGCCTCCAGCAAAGCCACAATTTGCATGCTCCGTCTGTGCCGACGAAACACACGCTGGAAGGCTTTTTGCTTGCATAACTTTCAGGGACTTGGACCTGGCAAAAATAAAGTCTCACCTAAGGACCCATGGTGTGTGCAACAGGTGCTTGAACATTCACCCCAAGGATGGCCGTTGCAACTCAGGGTTCCTCTGCAGTAAAGCGGATTGCCGTCAAGACGAGGCTCACCACTACCTGCTCTGCCCCAGGTTCGCCACTCAAAGGGACGGTGGCAGTAAAGTCCCAGTGAAAAGGCCTCTTGGCCTAACCAGCCAGCAGGAAGATTTTCTTGCAATGCTAACCCTAGAGCAGAGGACAGAGAGCAGAAAAGTCTTCTCAAACAAAACCACCACAGCAATCTGCACCAGCACTGGAAGTGTACCTAAAGAATATCCAGTGCTAATGATGCTCCTCAAGGTCACTACCAACTCTGGCAATCTCATCGGAACATTGATTGACCTTGCTTCAGATACCAATTACATCACAAATACTGGAGCCAAGCGTCTCGGACTATGTGGAGAGAACATCAAATTGATTGTGCATGGAGTTGGTGGGATGCGGAGGACAATCATGACCAGGAGATACACCCTTCGGTTGAGGGTAGGAACTCCAGAGAGAACGGTGGGAGTGCATAAGATCATTTGCTACGGCCTGGAGAGCATCACAGAGGTCACCCAGAAAGCCACACCACATCAACTTCAAAGGTTCTTCCCTGGTGTTGCTGCTGAGGACTTGGTCCGGCCCACCAAAATCGATCTCCTCATCAGCCACAGGGAAGGTCGCCTGGTCCCACAGCCAGTCAGGAGAGAAGGGGACCTGATCCTTTGGGATGGCCCACTTGGCAAGACGGTCGCTGGGACCCACCCTGACCTCCTTGAGATGGAAGATTTAACCTTCCACCAGTCCGACACTCATGTTGCGAGGTCCATGAGAACTGCCTCAAGAGTATATGAGGAGGTCCTTGTGGACTCAAGCAATCCGAACACCGAGTTCACAAAGGAAGAGACAGTCCTCAGCAGCACCGCTACAACTAACAAGGAAGTGTTAGAGTGGTTCATGTGGGACAGCATCGGGGCAGCGTGCGACCCTCAATGTGGGGGCTGAAAATGTGGCATGTGTGCCCCAGGAGGAAAGGAGATGACCCTTGGAGAAGAAAGGGAGTTGGAAAAAATCAACAATGGCCTCTCCTATGTTCTAACAGACAAGCATAGCCACTCACCCCACTGGGAAGCTGCCTACCCCTGGCGAGGAGACCCAGCCTCTCTCCCTGACAATTGCAGAGCCGTGGAGGCTACTTTCAGGAGGACGGAGTCTAGGCTGGGACGAGAGCCCGCTTGGAAAGCAGCGTATGGGGAACAAATCCATGACATGGTCAGAAAAGGTGCGGCTGTCAAGCTATCAGAAGAAGAGATGGATTCCTGGAAGGGCCCAAAGTAGTACATTAGCCACTTGGTCTCCCTGAACCCCCACTCTGCTTCCACCCCTGTGAGAATAGTGTGGAATAGCAGCCAAGAGTTTCAGGGTTGGAGCCTGAATGACCTCCTCCACAAAGGTCCAGATGTACTTAATCCAATAAAAGGAGTTCTCTTACGGTTCCGAAGCGGGCAACATGCTGCCCTGGGCGATGTACGAAAGATGTACAACTCAGTTTGGCTCGAGGATGAAGAGGTCCACCTGCATCGATTCCTGTGGAGGGATGACCCCCCGGAACGAGATAGAGACGTTTGCGGTTGTCCGAGTGAACGTTGGCGATAAGCCAGCAGGATGTATTGCCCAAGTTGCAATGCGAGAGACTGCTAAACTGCCACAGTTATCATCAATGCTCAAAGAACGTAGAGTTTTAGAAGAAGACTGCTACGTCGATGACATCCTGACGTCGGACAATGATTTTGATGCTCTACGACAGACAACTGTTGGTGTGGAGAAGATCTTGAAGGCAGGAGGGTTCTCTCTAAAACCCTGGGTCTTCTCTGGCCAAAGTGGGAGGGGGGGAACCCAGAGCAGTCCCCAGCTTGGCTGTCCGAGCACGCCGAACATCCTCATCCTCCTAAATCAGATGCAAGAGGAGGACAGCAAAGCCCTCGGGGTTGGGTACAAGCCCGAGTCAGACAAGCTCCGCATCCTCTCTACAATCAACTTCTCAAAGAAGAGGGGGAAGATGAGGACAGGGCTTGACTTAAGAGAGGACGCTTGGAAGTGGGTTGAAGGAGACCTAAACATTGCCGATATCCTTACGAGGGGAGCGACTCCTGAGGAGTTGAACGAGGACTCGGAGTGGCGGAACGGGCCTGAGTTCCTCAAGTGGCCTGAAAGCAAGTGGCCGGTGAAGACCCCAAGTGAAATCACTGCCACAGTCGCCAAAGAGAGCATCAAGAAGCTTCAAAGACGCGTATTCTCTGCGGTGGTCACAAGGCGACAGAAAAATAAGAGCGACAGCAGAAAGAAGCCTCCTGAGCCTGGCGGCCCCGGGACCACTCCACCTCTGTCTATCCCACGGGTGCGGGCCGTGGCCCTTGTGCGCCTCGTTGAGCCTGGGAGGTTTAGCTCCCTCGCCAGGCTGTGCGGGACTGTTGCCTGGACTCGGCGGGCAGTGGAGGCCTGGTTAGGTGGCAGCCACCAGGCCACTGCCAATGGAAATGCAAAGCCTGGTCTTACAGCTGTTGAGAGGGCAGAGGCCTTCCATTACCTTGTCCTTGAGGCCCAGGACGGAGTTGAGTTCCGGGATGAAACTCTGGACCGACTCGTGGTCCGGAAAGAAGAGGTCACGGGGCTCCTACTCTGCGGAGGACGAATTCAGTCCAGGAATGAAGGCAAGACTGCTATTCCTCTGGTCCCTATGCAGTCAAGATTCGCCACATTACTAGCCAAAGAGGCTCATGAGAAGAACCACGAGGGGATTGCAGCAACTCTCCTAGGTACTCGGAGAAAAGCCTGGATCATACAGGGCCGTCGAGCAGTCAGGAGAGTTCTAAATGACTGCATCCACTGCCGAAAGCAAAGAGCTAGAGTATGCCAGCAAATGATGAGTGACCTCCCGCTGGAGCGCACGCAAAGGGCAGGCCCATTCGAGTACACAACCCTGGATCTATTTGGCCCCTATGAAGTCAAGGACGCAGTCAAGGGGAGAGCAAGGAAGAAAGTCTGGGGAATTGTTTTCTGCTGCATGGCTTCTAGGGCAGTCCATGCCGATGTATGTGATGACCAGTCCTCAGAAAGTTTTCTGCTGGCCTACTCCCGCTTTGTTGCCCTTAGAGGGCACCCACGCAAGCTATGGTCCGACAAAGGGACGAACTTCATCGGGGCTAAACCCGCTCTGAATGAGCTCCAAAACCACTTGCGCTGTCTACAAACATCATCTGTTGAGGACATTGCAGCCAAGAATGGGACAGATTGGGCATGGTGCTTCCACCCTGCCGATGCGCCTCACCGGAATGGAGCAGCAGAAGCTGCTGTAAAACTGGTAAAAAGAGCCCTAACAAGTTTGAAAGGAGCGACAGACTCTCTCACCTGGGGCGAGTTCCAGACTCTAATTTTTCAGGCAGCCAACCTGACAAACGAGCGCCCAATCGACGCTCGCGCCCAGGAGCAAGAGGAGTCAGTCGACTACATAACTCCCAACTCTCTCATCCTCGGACGATCCTCAGTGGGAGGAGATACAGATGGACTTGATCTAGTCACCCACCCTTGGCGCAGGCTAAGGAACATCCACAATTTAGTTGACAGATTCTGGGCCAAGTGGAATGAACTTGCCGGTCCAAATCTCTTTGTCCGTGAGAAGTGGCATACAAAGGAGAGAAACGTCAAAGAGGGAGACATCGTCTGGATCGCAGACCCTAATGCCATGAGAGGACAATTCCGCTTGGGCATAGTTACAGCCACAAGACCAGACAGGCATGGAGTCGTCAGGGACGTCGATGTCAAAGTTTGTGCCGGCCTCCCAACGACGACTACTGAGAGAAAAGGCAGGACAAATCAACAACTACCGTCAACCATCATCCTGCAAAGGGACGTAAGGCGGCTGGTCGTGCTGATCCCAGCAGAGGATTCGACTCCAGCTGCGACTTCATGACGCCGTCTCCCGGGGCGACTTCAAAGTTCCAGTCACTGCCCCAACCCCTGGCCAAGTCAACGCCCCAAACCCCTTTAAACTATTTGGCTGGTTGGTGTAGGCGGATCGCTGCCACCATGCCCACAGTGCACACAGTACATATACGAAGATGAGCATCCACACTTAATTTATTTAAAAATAAAAAATAAAAAAATATATTGTTGCTGGGTTATCGAACGAGTATCACGAAGTGGGATCTCTTGATCGTGGTGTAAGTACCTTGGATGGGACATCAGGAACTTAAGTGGGAGGTGTTGGATTTATTATGTGTATTTGTTATGTGTATATGTATTTATGGCGGACTTACCTGGGACTTTAAGATGGGCGGGGCTACGACTGACAGGTGACCATGTACGTAGCTTTAAAAATGGCGTCATTGTTTCGTTTGTAAAAAACAGCGTGCTTCGTCACCAGCATACCCCACTGGTTATTACCTGCTGCTGCTAATGCTGCTAATGCTGCTGCTGCCAATGCTGTTACTGCTTCTGCTGCTACTAAATAAAACAAGCAAAGAATGCAAAGCGAGTAATTCCTTTCATGCTGAGTGACGACCCCTATTCAGAGGGCCAATACGGAAAAAACTTAACACACACACACATAAACATTGGTTAATGTGGTAAAAATGATCTGGAAGTCCCAACTAACTAACTAACTAACCAACTAACTAACTAACTAACCAACTAACTAACTAACTGATTAACCAACCAACTAACTAACTAACCAACCAACTAACTAACTAACCAACTAACTAACTGACTAACTAACTAACTAACTAAATACATAACTAACAGCAATTATTACATAACCTTTTGGTGGAAGTTACTATAATTCACTACATTAATGAACAGCATCTTTGTAATGTGCAAACAGGTCAGCTATTTTGTTTTATAAAACCCAAAACCAGTGAAGTTGGCACCTTGTGTAAATCCTAAATAAAAACAGAATACAATGATTTGCAAAACCTTTTCAACTCATATTTAATTGAATAGACTGCAAAGACAAGATACTTAACATTCGAACTGAGAATGTTATTTTTTTTTTCCAGTAATCATCACAATTTAATGGCAGCAACACATTGCAAAAAAGTTGGCACAGGGGCATTTTTACCACGGTGTTACATGGCCTTTCCTTTTAACACCACTCAGTAAACGTTTGGGAACTGAGGAGACCAATTTTTAAATCTTTTCAGGTAGAATTATTTTCCATTTTTGCTTGATGTACAGCTTAAGTTGTTCAACAGTCCAGGGTCTCCGTTGTCGTATTTTACGCTTCATAATGCTCTACACATTTTCAATAGGAGACAGGTCTGGACTACAGGCAGACCAGTCTAGTACCCGCACTCTTTTACTACGAAGCCAAACTGCTGTAACACGTGCAAAATGCGGCTTGGCATTGTCTTCCTGAAATAAGCAGGGGCGTCCATGAAAAGACGTTGCTTGGATGGCAACATACGTTGCTCCAAAACCTGTATGTACCTTTCAGCGTTAAAGGCCTACTGAAAAGATTTTTTTTTTATTTAAACGGGGATTGCAGATCCATTCTATGTGTCATACTTGATCATTTCTCGATATTGCCATATTTTTGCTGAAAGGATTTAGTATAGAACAATGATGATAAAGTTCCCAACTTTTGGTCTCTGATAAAAAAAAGCCTTGCACTTACCGGAAGTAGCGTGACGTAGTCAGTTGTTCGCCTCCTCATATTTTCCTATTGTTTTCAACGCAGCTAGAGCGATTCGGACCGAGAAAGCGACGATTACCCCATTAATTTGAGCGAGGATGAAAGATTCGTGGATGAGGAATGTTAGAGTGACGAACTAGAATGCAGTGAAAGACATATCTTTTTTCGCTCTGACCGTAACTTAGGTACAAGCTGGCTCATTGCATTCCACACTCTCTCCTTTTTCTATTGTGGATCACGGATTTGTATTTTAAACCACCTCGGATACTATATCCTCTTGAAAATGAGAGTCGAGAACGCGAAATGGACATTCACAGTGACATTTATCTCCACGACAATACATCGGCGAAGCTCTTTAGCTACTGAGCTAACGTGATAGCATCTGGCTCAAATGCAGATAGAAACAAAATAAATAAATCCCTGACTGGAAGGATAGACAAAAGATCAACAATACTATTAAACCATGGACATGTAAATACACGGTTAATAACTCTCAGCCTGGCAAAGCTTAACAATGCTGTTGCTAACGACGCTGAAGCTAACTTAGCAAATTAGCAACCGGACGTCACAGAGCTATGATAAAAACATTAGCGCTCCACCTACGCCAGCCAGCCCTCATCTGCTCATCAACACACATGCTCACCTGCATTCCAGCGATCGACGGCGCGACGAAGGACTTCACCCGATCACAGATGCGGTTGGCGACTAGCATCGGCTAGCGCGTCTGCTATCCAAGTAAGTCCTCCTTGTTGTGTTGCTACAGCCAGCCGCTAATACACTGATCCCACCTACAACTTTCTTCTTTGCAATCTCCATTGTTCATTAAACAAATTGCAAAAGATTCACCAACACAGATGTCCAGAATACTGTGGAATTATGAAATGAAAACAGAGCTTTTTGTATTGGCCTCAATGGGGGAGCCATACCTCTGTTCTACTGGCTACGTCACGCGCATATGTCATATCCAAAGGAGTTTTCAACCGGAAGTTTAGCGGGACATTTAAAATTGCACTTTATAAGTTAAGCCGGCCGTATTGGCATGTGTTGCAATGTTAAGATGTCATCATTGATATATAAACTATCGGACTGCGTAGTCGGTAGTAGTGGGTTTCAGTAGGCCTTTAATGGTGCCTTCACAGATGTGTAAGTTACCCATGCCTTGGGCACTAATACACCCCCATACCATCACAGATGCTGGCTTTGCGCCTATAACAATCCGGACGGTCATTTTCCTATTTGGTCCAGAGGTCCACAGTTTCCAAAAACAATTTGAAATGTGGACTCGTCAGAACACAGAACACTATTCCACTTTGTATCAGTCCATCTTAGATGAGCTCAGGCCCAGTGAAGCCGACGGCGTTTCTGGGTGTTGTTGATAAATGGTTTTTGCCTTGCATAGGATAGTTTTAACTTGCACTTACAAATGTAGCGACCAACTGTAGTTACTGACAGTGGTTTTCTGGAGTGTTCCTTAGACCATGTGGTGATATCCTTTACACACTGATGTCGCTTTTTGATGCAGTACCGCCTGAGGGATCGAAGGTCACGGGCCTTGCCGCTTACGTGCAGTAATTTATCCAGATTCTCTGAACCTTTGGATTATATTATGAAACCGTAGATGGTGAAATCCCTAAATTCCTTGCAATAGCTTGTTGAGAAATGTTGTTCTTAAACTGTTGGACAATTTGCTCACGCATATGTTCACAAAGTGGTGCCTTCACAGATGTGTAAGTTACCCATGCCTTGGGCACTAATACACCCCCATACCATCACAGATGCTGGCTTTGCGCCTATAACAATCCGGACGGTCATTTTCCTATTTGGTCCAGAGGTCCACAGTTTCCAAAAACAATTTGAAATGTGGACTCGTCAGAACACAGAACACTATTCCACTTTGTATCAGTCCATCTTAGATGAGCTCAGGCCCAGTGAAGCCGACGGCGTTTCTGGGTGTTGTTGATAAATGGTTTTTGCCTTGCATAGGATAGTTTTAACTTGCACTTACAAATGTAGCGACCAACTGTAGTTACTGACAGTGGTTTTCTGGAGTGTTCCTTAGACCATGTGGTGATATCCTTTACACACTGATGTCGCTTTTTGATGCAGTACCGCCTGAGGGATCGAAGGTCACGGGCCTTGCCGCTTACGTGCAGTAATTTATCCAGATTCTCTGAACCTTTGGATTATATTATGAAACCGTAGATGGTGAAATCCCTAAATTCCTTGCAATAGCTTGTTGAGAAATGTTGTTCTTAAACTGTTGGACAATTTGCTCACGCATATGTTCACAAAGTGGTGACTTTCGCCCCATCCTTGTTTGTGAATGACTGAGCATTTCATGGAAGCTGCTTTTATACCCAATCATGGCACCCACCTGTTCCCAATTAGCCTGTTCACCTGTGGGGTGTTCTAAATAAGTGTTTGATGAGCATTCCTCAACTTTCTCAATCGTTTTGCCACTTGTGCCGGCTTTGCAAATGAGCTAATATTTGCAAAAAATAACAAAGTTTACCAGTTCGAACGATAAATATCTTGTCTTTGCAGTCTATTCAATTGAATATAGGTTGAAAAGGATTTGCAAATCATTGTATTCTGTTTTTATTTACCATTTATACAACTGGGATGAGAATCAGCACCTCCAAATCCGAGTCCATGGTTCTCGCCCAGAAAAGGGTGGAGTGCCATCTCCGGGTTGCAGAGGAGACCATGCCCCAAGTGGAGGAGTTCAAGTACCTCGGAGTCTTGTTCACGAGTGAGGGAAGAGTGGATCGTGAGATCGACAGGCGGATCGGTGCGGCGTCTTCAGTAATGCGGACGCTGTATCGATCTGTTGTGGTGAAGAAGGAGCTGAGCCGGAAGGCAAAGCTCTCAATTTACCGGTCGATCTACGTTCCCATCCTCACCTATGGTCATGAGCTTTGGGTTATGACCGAAAGGACAAGATCACGGGTACAAGCGGCCGAAATGAGTTTCCTCCGCCGCGTGGCGGGGCTCTCCCTTAGAGATAGGGAGAGAAGGAGCTCAAAGTAAAGCCAATGCTCCTCCACATGGAGAGGAGCCAGATGAGGTGGTTCGGGCATCTGGTCAGGATGCCACCCGAACGCCTCCCTAGGGAGGTGTTTAGGGCACGTCCGACCGGTAGGAGGCCACGGGAAGGACCCAGGACACGTTGGGAAGACTATGTCTCCCGGCTGGCCTGTGAACGCCTCGGGATCCCCCGGGAAGAGCTGGACGATGTGGCTGGGGAGAGGGAAGTCTGGGCTTCCCTGCTTAGGCTGCTGCCCCCGCGACCGGACCTCGGATAAGCAGAAGAAGATGGATGGATGGATAGACAACGTGCCAACTTCACTGGTTTTGGGTTTTGTAAATGATTTACTAAAATGCACATGACAATAAGTGAATGTGTGATGTGAAGATACAAGCATACACATTGTATATATATAAAGAGAGAGAGAGAGAAAGAGAGAGAGAAAGAGAGAGAGAGAGAGCGAGAGAGAGAGAGAGAGAGAGATGTATATTTTTAACTACACTGGTGTGGATGGAGATGTTTTAAATGCAGGAGGGATTTAATGTGTTTTCTTTAAATATCCGTGTTTGTGTGGACATATGGAGAGAAAATTGTCTTTTTATGCAACCAAACAAAAATGTATTTTTAACCCCTAAAAATATTTTCCAATATTTCACAAATCTTTTTTTTGGGGGGGGGGATACACATCGTTTTTGTTTTTTTTATTACAAATCTTTTTTTCGGTTACAGATCTTTTTTTTTTATTATACATTTTTCTTTGGTTGCACACTTATTTTGAGTTGCAAATCTTTTTGGGGGGCTTTGAACTATACGTTAAATGCCTTTTTATTGGTTAGTCTCGGATGATGGTGCAACCATATGAGCGTGACCATAGCCATCTACAGACCTCGGCCCATGTGTCTGTCCTCTGCTTCGCTTCGCTTCAGCGGGGTCGCCATCACCAACTACAAATCAATGTGACAGCGATAGGTTTTATGATGAAATCGCATATTTACATGGCTGTCAAGAATCGCAATAGTCATAAATTGATGGTTATCAAAGTCGCAGACTTATAGTAGCAATTATGCAGTGTAATTAGCTTTTTTTTAAATGATGACATTGCAGTATATAGTCTCATTTTAGAGTAATTACATGATGTAGTTCACGTCAAAAAGATGAAAAACATTAATTATACAAACATACACATACACATACTGTACATATACATTCACTGTACAAACATACATACTGTATACACATACTGTACATATACATTCACTGTACAAACACACACATACTGTACATATACATTCACTGTACAAACACACATATACACATACTGTACATATACATTCACTGTACAAACACACATATACACATACTGTACATATACATTCACTGTACAAGCACACATATACACATACTGTACATATACAAGTACATATGCGCACATACACTGATGCACATAATCACGTTTCATCAAACATATATTAATGTTGTTGTTCTTAGGGTAAACTGGGTATAACACATGGCACACTGACAAAGCTTAACCTATTGTTACTATAACAATCTACAAGGTTAATGTAGGTTGCTTCTCTTTCTTCCCCTCCATTTTTCTGCATTCTTTCATATCTCAAGTTATCATTACGTAATTGTATTGTTTCATTTGAACAACTGTATTGTTGATAATAAAGGTAAAGTATTGGTATTGTTCATTATCAATAGCGCTATTTCTATTGGTATTCGTATTGCTCCATTTTTAGTGTAATAATGCTCATTGTTATTTCTGTATTATTTTAAATTTTTTCGCTAACTTCTTATTTGCTATTACTTTCACCATCATATTTGTACATGTCGTATTTGCTGATGTTGCTCTATTGTTGTTGTTGTTGTTGTTGTTGTGTTTGCTGTTGTTGTTTTTGTCTCTCTGTCTAATCCCCCTCTTGTCCCCACAATTCCCCCTCTGTCTTCCTTTTTTTCTGTTTCTATCCCCTCCTGCTCCGGCCCGGCTGCACCAAATGATAATATAAATACATTTAATAAAGTCAAATACAAATAAGGAAACAAGAGAAGTATCCTACACTTCTCTTTTGTAAAGTAAATCTGAACAGCCGATATGGGCATTTACATCTACTATATGATTTGCCTGAGAAGCTGGACAGGACAAAAAAAAAAAAAAAAAAAAAAGATGAAAAACTATTCATTTACATAAATAAAACAGCACACGGTGATACGGTAATGCTGATGAAGTCTCAACAAATGACTACTGTAATATGGCGGACAGCTTGACGTATTTTCTGGCCAATCCGTGAGTGTCTAGTGTATATATTGTATGTCTATGTGCGTGACCGCTAACTACATCCATCCTCAACACATTTGTAGGGAAAATACCAGAGAACAGGAGTGGGCAATATTGACCAATAAAAAGATTTGGAACTAAAAAAAAAAACTCTAACCCAAAAATAATTTGGAACAAAACAAGATTTGTAATTAAAACATGATTTGTAAACCATAAAAATGATTTGTAACCAAAACTTTTTTTTGTTTGAAAATGTTTACATTTTAAATGTTAAATTATTTTTTGTGGTTACGACCCAACTTCAATGATATGGACAGGGTCTTCTCTGAAGGATATGTTAGAAACCCTTTTTTGGTCATTATCGGCATTTTTGGTATTTTACCTTTAAAATGGGCGGAAGTCTACGGAGCCCCTAAAGCAGGGGTGGGCAATTAATTTTCACCGGGGGCCGCATAAGCAACCCGAGCACTGCTGGAGGGCCACACGACAATATTTCAATTAAATTTTGCTCAATATTATTTTTGATATACTGTAAGATAAATAATAATGATGATAATAATAATAATAATTTAATTTAACCTAACTTAACTTTATACAAAAGCAGATTGCTTTTGATGGTCACTTTATCCTGCATTATCCAACATTTTTCCCCATCAGATTTGGACAACCACCTGTTGTTAAAAATAGTTTTTATTTTATATTGTTTTTTATATTGGTTTTATATGTAATTGTTTTTTCTTTTTATTCAGTCATTGGTGGAGCTAAGGATAATATTTGAATATTGTTTTTAATATTGTTGTGCAGCACTTTGGAAACATTTTGTTGTTTAAATGTGCTATATAAATAAAGTGGATTGGATTGTCACACCTGCCAGCTTGTCCCAACACCCATTTACCTCTGTGAACAAGTCATTACCTGTGGTTGTCTCTTTAATTGACTGCATCAGAGCTCTCATCCAAAGTTAGCGAAAAACAGTCCATGTCTCCGGGCATTATCAGCGCAACAAAGTCCAATAAGCACTCCTTAATAAACTCTCCGTCAGAAAACGCCTTACTTTTTCTGGCGCTTTTGTGAGAAATGACGAAACTTGTCCTGACGGCTGCATCTCTGGGGGTGTGAAATATGGCACAAAGTCCTTGTTGGGTTTGCAGTTTTACCCTCAACGCATCAGCCTCCCTTGCGCGCGCTTCATCAGACACATTCCGGTATTTTCCCTCGTGTTTCTTCGTGTAGTGGCGATTAAAATGATATTTAAACACATCAAGGTGTGTACCACACATTAAGCACACGGCTTTACCATTAATTTATGTAAAGAAATACTTAGCAGTCCATGTCTTGTTGGAAACACGCCATTCCTCATCAACTTTTCTTTTTTTAGCGTCTCATCACTTGTCTCTATGCACCTTCACTCACAGGTTCCCCCCGGACATACGCCCATAAATAACACATTTCAAAATAAAAGCAGCACAGTTGTATTGCGCGCACGACATAGATGTTTTTTAAACTTTATTTTGTAATTTGTAATTGCGCCGTTCAATTCACTCACAATCGCACACGCGCATACGTCCACACGGAAGTAATACAAATAACACTTTTCAAAACAAAAGCAGCACCGTTGTATTGCACACTCGACATAGATACTTTTTGAAATGTATTTTGTAATTTATGATTGGCCTCACGCGGGCCGGACAGGGATGCACAAAGGGCCGGATGCGGCCCGCGGGCCGTACCATGCCCAGGTCTGCCCTAAAGGGACATGGATGTTTTGCAAGATCTCGCAATACTTGCGAGATCTTGCAAAAGTTTTTTTTCCTATGTCAGTGAACCGGAAGTAAAACAGACACAGCGATGTAGGAGCAGGAGCATGCGGGAGCCTACCCATCATCTGTGCTCTGTTGTGGTACCATAATACGATTTGATGTCTTTATATGTTGGGCCAATACTAAAATACAAATCAATAAACTATTCCCACGGATGATGGGTAGGCTCCTCCATTGCTTTGTGTGTTTCACTTCCGGTTCACCATCGTTGTGTCTGTTTTACTTCCGGTTCACTGACATAGGAAAAAAACCTTTTGCGAGATCTCGCAAAAAGTGTTGCAAAATCAACGTTTAAAACTGACCAATAAAAAGTATTCTAAAATATTGTTCAGAAGATTCACCGCCCACAAGATTAAAGTTAATTTGTAACCGAAAAAATATTTGCAACCAAAATAAGATTTTCAATAAATGAAATATATATTTTTTTCAACTCCATTTTTCTTGTTTGCAAATCTTTGTTTCCTGTTTGGTTGCATGGAAATGCATTTCTCACCATGTGAACATGGCTTAATACACAAAGCCTGAGCGTAATGCAATCTAAAGCTGAAGACATGCACCCTTATCTTTTCACTGACGCAGTATTTGAATGAACTGTCAGGTTGGTTTGAACAACATTTCAGCACCTTGGACAGATACACAATGGACAGCAGGGATCCAGCAAGGAGGGAAGACATGAGGACAAAAGACTCAGAAGACGATTGGGTTGATTTCGGCCGCATGGCTGAGGATGAACAATGACGCAGCAGGATGTGGGATATGGCTGGGAGGCCATTAACAGAATGAAAACAAGTGATGTCAACTTGAGTTGGAGTCGGGAAAACACAAGAAACAAAAGAAGGGTTGCTCTATGTCACACTCAGGAGGACAAGCCCACAATCGATCATGGAGGTCTAATTTTCTCAACTGCACCAATGTGTAATATATGAAAAAGCCTCGTGTAAGTAATAGTATTTTATTTTCCTGCAGCGCGAAACCTCTGATGAATTCTAAAGCTCACTCTCAGCTCAAAAAAGATTTTACTTCTCAACCATAAAGTACAATTCTCTGCTGGGATTTCTCCTCAGACTGACGCCTCCACAAAAGAGAAAAACAGTTTCTATAAATCTTGAACGGCGTTGTTTTATGATGACACAATTATATTTAGACACTTCCTGGTGTGTATATCGAAATCATCCCACATGTTTGATTGCTGTTAATCAAGGGGGAACCAAGTTTAATGTTTAAAATAGGGGTGTCCAAATCCTGGCCAGGCCACACTTAAATAAGTTCCATTTAAATAAGCAACTTAGGGGTGTGGGGTGTTTTCATATTAGACTTAAGGGCCCAGGGGTCTGACAGGTGGCAATATGTCGCCATCTTGTGGACAATGTAAGCAACCATGATGTGTACTTCCTTGATATAACGAGCAGAGCATTTATTTGTATGGCCGAATCCAAACAACCTTTCCTAATCATGGTGCAGAAAAAAAAATTCAACCAGCACAAAAAGTCAACACACATGGTCACATATAACACAACCTGCTCACTGAACATTGTGGATATTATTTTAAAAATTTTTTAAATTACAACCATTTAAATCGATTGTCTGATTGATTACAAGGCTTTAAATAGGTTGTCACATAAGTAAACAAGGTAGGAGTTGAACTTTTACATACTCTTAATATTTATTTATAGTTATTAATTATATATGCATTATATTATTATAATATGTAAACACACACACACACACACACACACACACACATATATATATATATATATATATATATATATATATATATATATATATATATATATATATATATATATATATATATATATATATATATATATATATATATATATATATATATATATATAAATATATATATATATAAAAATATATATATATATATATATATATATACTGTATATATATATATATATATATATATATATATATATATATATATATATATATATATATATATATATATATATATATATATATAAATAGATATATATACTGTATATATATATATATATATATATATATATATATATATATATATATATATATATATATATATATATATATATATATATATATATATATATATATATATATATATATATATATACTGTATATATATATATATATACATATATATATAGTTACTTTGCATGCAGTCAGCTTTCGGCCCCCAGCCAAATTTTTTTGTCCAATGCGGCCCTGGTTTAAACAAAGAGGGGAACAGAACAGAAGATCTGTAAAAAAAAAAAAAACAGACCAATTTATGTTTAAGGATTATAATGGAGGAAGTGGAACACAGAACACAATACTGATGTTCACTGTAAAATACAGTGATAACTTAACTTACAAGTGTTTTGAGATAGGAGCTGTCTTTCTTGGCTAATTGTTAGGCTTTAAGTTGCGAACATAAAGCTGAGTTACGAGCATACCACTGTTAGTTGGAGTAGTGAATGTCACAATACACACCTTAAGATCCACCCAAAATATCTGGTCTTACTCACATGCTTATAGCTAGAGATGAACATGACTATGTTTTCCAAGCATGTGAATGTGAAGGACAGTGCTGAGAAGAAGTGAATGATATTCATATAATTAATTAAATAAATAATCCAAAATATGACAGTGCATGTAGCTAGCTAAATTTGTGAAGCACTAAAATTATGTACTAAGCAAACTATAACCTGCTACCCGTGAATGTTTGTCAATTATTCTCAGAAAAAGAAGAGAAATATAATCTTTGAGAAAAATGTAATTTAACACATTTGTATGCATATCCAACATTGTAGACCTTTAGCCTGTCAGTATGTAGAATTAAATTATGGAACGCATTATGTAAAGATGTCAAACAATGTACTAATACGATCCAATTCAAGAGACTGTTCAAACTACAGGTGTTTACAAAGTAGAAGGAAGAATAATCTTGATAAAAATCTTAAACTTAGTTGAACATCAGATATTTATCTCATATG